>NC_056739.1:1038985189-1039285189 GCF_019279795.1 Protopterus annectens | reverse complement strand
GTAGGTACAAAACTGTACTTTTTCAGAGGATGTGCAGCAGGTACTAATGGAGGAAAGAAAGCTTGCTAAAAGAAAATTGTATATTGGCAAATGGAAAAGTTTTTTTAGTTCGTGCCAACAGCATAACCAGCATCCGTTCAGGCTAGTTATTCTGTGGCTTTGCAGTATTTGTGTGAGTTATTATCCCATGGCCTTTTTTATTCCTCTATTAAGGTTCATTTATCAGTCATTTCAGCATGTCTGCCCATGGATCCTCCTCTTTCAAGGCAGTTCAATATCAAAATGTTCTTGAGAGAGGTTTTGCATAAGGGGACTCAAGTAAACCAGTGGCCCCTCCTTGGAATCTTAATTTTGTTAAAGAAGCTAACAGTTCCTGCAGTTGAACCAGCTAATCTGTTTGACTTGAGGTTCTTAACATGGAAGACAGTTTTACTAATTGCTGTGACCTCTGCAAGAAATGTATCCTTGTTGCAAGCTCTTGTGTTGAGTCAACCCTACCTCCTTTTTCATAAGGACAGAGTTTCTTTGAGAACTAATCCTCCTTTAATGCCTAAAGCAGTATCTGCATTTACTTTAAGCCAAATTATCCATTTCCCTGTTTTGTTTTGTGAACCTAAAAATGAGGGAGAAAGGGTGCTCCACACCTTTGATGTCCACAGACAATGTGGATAATGTCTTAGAACTAAATCTTTCATGCCTTCTGATCAATTGTTCTTTTTTTTGTGAAGGTAATGGACAATGTCAAAACTGACCATTTCCAAATCGTTGTCTAAGGCTATTGCCTTTTGTTATACTCACCATGACAAATGTATTCCAGGCTTGGTCAAGGCCCTTTTTTCCAGGACCTTGGCTTCATCAGTGGCTTTTTGGAAAGGGTTGAAATCTAGAAGTATTCTAGAAGCTGTTATGTGGTCCTCTGTACAAACCTTTATGCAGCACTATAAGCTTGATTCCTTCTCTAGGTCTAGATCACATTTTGCCAGGACCATTCTCCAGAGGGCACCTGGACCCTTTTCCTTCCTCTACCCATATAGATGGGTAGCTGCTGCAGCAGTGGTCAATATGAAGAACCCAGGACAGTTGTGTAAGTTGAACTTGACATAGCAGTAGATGGTTGAAGGATCACTGCTGCAGTAGCCACTCCCTCCCTAAATCCCACTTGTTTTTTTGTGTGTTTTTTTATGCCATTTTATTTTTTTTTGTTCCTAGCGTTGTCCTTTCAGGTCTCTGCCAGCAGAAAAGCTTTGAAGGGCTTTGTGCCCAAATTTGTCTTTTAGTCAGCTGAGCTTGTGCTGCTTAACAGTTTGGGTGTGTGGAAGGTGCCCTGAAGGTTTGGAAGCAAGCTGACTGTTGTATTCTTGGAAGGACACAACCCATATTGTTAAGGCTACTGCAGCAGTGATCATACAAACATCTACTGTTATGGTAAGTTTGACTTGCACAGTGTACTTTCTTGTTAAGGCTCATTAAAACAACTGTACTTTTCAGTGGAACACTGTTTCAGGCTCTGTCCCCTTCCAGTCCCTTGCTTGAGTTTTTGTATAAATTGCCATAAAGCTAACTTTACTTAATTACCACACTATTTATATCCTTGAATGTGTGAGTTTATTTTCTTTTCCAGTGGTTTTAAATGCAAATCAAATAGCAAAGGAAAAAAGATGACGCCTGTCTTGCTCCTCTGTTTAGGCACAGCTTCTTCAAGAAGAGCCCTCCCACCATAATTCTTAATACCCTCCTAATTAACCCTGTTGTTCCGTCAGAGAATGCAGATGCTTCCGTTGCCCTACTCGTGAAATCCTGGCTCCCTCTTTTGAATGCCTTAATCTGCATTAAGACTACAGATCTCAAACTCCTGTCCCTCGAGATTTCAAGCAACCCTCAAACCAGCATTATTGTAGTTGTGGGAAGTAACTGCACTACATTTTATAGCAGCACTGCCTGCATTTCTTTTTGTTTTTGGAGTCTGTGGCGCTTGTCTGAGTTTGGTAGTCTTCATATAGCACCAGTGGTTAGTTATTTTAGTTTGGACCCATCATCAAGAATCAACATTTTCTTTGATTCAGTCCTCCTCTAAGCTCATCATTGTTCTATTAACTTTGTCCAGCCTTTGCTTCTCCTCTAAAAAAAACACATTGATCCATATCTATCAGTTTTGGCAATGGCTTTGCCATTCTGTTAGCTAGTGTAGACATAAACCAGTTGTAATTGTGACTTAAAATGTATTTATTTCTTTATTGTCATTTAACTGTGTTAGTCCAACTGAGCCAGGGGCCCATTTTCAGTTGAGACTCTAGGAGAAAAGCTCCATGTTTGTTTGTGTCTTTCGGCTTCTCACGGTTAAGTGTCACCACAGCGGAACTCCAGTCCGCTAATGATTGGCAGTAGAATTTTTACGTGCCGAGTTTGCCAGCCCTGGCGCACAACCTTCAACAAAGGTACGCCCATTCACACATGTCTCCACACAGAAGACGCTCTAGCTGATAATCGAACGGGACAACGTCTTGCTGTGAGGCGACAACGCTACCGCAGCACCACCACCGCAGCTCCAGAAAAGCTCCATGTACAACTAACAAAATTAGAGATATATTTACAATAGTATAGTATCAAGAAGTTGTATATCCAAAGTAAAATCCACTATTTATACAGTTGTGATTCTGGTTGCAGAATGATAGTACCGAAACAACAATATATTCTGTATGGAAAAATATATACAAGTAGCAGCAATAAACTCCATGTGCAATGGCATTTACATGAACATGGTGTAGGTATACAGTAAAAAAACTCATTAGAAGACTGATAGAAAGTAAGAAACATGCTTAGAGTAAGGAAGTAGAGATTAGGAAGAGAACAGCAGGATATCAGGTAGGAGTTAGACAAGGACAGGACCAGGTCTTTAGTAGGTATTTTTTAAGCTCGAGTTTGAATTGGGCTTTATGGAGAATACTATTTATATTAAGGGGAAGGGCATGCCAGGTATGAGTGACAGAGGATTTATATAGGGACTTTCCTATTTCTTTTGTTGGTTTGTAGATGTCTAGTAGATGTTTGTCAGATGTGCGAAGCTGATGTCTGGGGTTACAGAGTAATACAATGTTAGTAATGGAGGGGCAGGAAGTGGGGTTATAGAGTATAGTGTGTGTAATATGTAGTTGTGGAAGAAATTGTTTTTGGAATTCAGGCCATAGTAAAGACTTAAGAGCAAGGCAGTGGAGGGATTTATGTGGTAGGTTGGAGGCAAACCTAGCTATTTTGTGGTAAGTTCTACTTTGGAGAGGAGAAATGACTGAAGGTTAGTAAGGACTGGAGCTGCATACAGAAGACCAGGTAAGAGGAGACATGGCAAGGGAGGTTTTAGTGGAGGGAGGGAGTAGTTTGTGATTATGGTACAGAAGACCAAGTTGGTTTGATTTTTTTTATATACAATGATTAATATGCAGGTCAAATTTTAGTCATCGATAGTAACACTGAATAATTTAGTATAGGGTTCAGGTGTGATGATAGTATTGTTAAGTGAGGTCATGGAGAAGGTAAGTTTATGATGTGCCAGTGTTTACCTTGTTTTTTGAGTAATACACTAACCACAGCTTACTTCCATGATGCTGGTACACCCCCCCTCCCCCCATAAAGTACTGCTAAACAAAATCTTTCAGGTCTTTTCCACTTTGTTCCTAGAGACTTCCCTGTTGATTATACATCACAGTTTATCTCCTCTCTTCCCAGTGTAGCTATTAATTGCTGAACCTCTTCTTCCTCTAACCTTGGCATAACTTAAGTCTTCTACAAGTATTTCGATTTGTGCCTTTTCTTTGTTTCAATATTTCATTGTATTTACTGATTTTTGTAAAATTCCCAAAATATATATCTAATACCTGTGTAAGATCTCTGGTTATTTTGTTGTTGGCTGTCTAATTTTTGTGACAATCCTTTCAATTTTCTGTTGTCTGTCATTGTGCTAAAAGTTTTTGTGATGTGAAGTTCTTACAAAATAGTCACTTAACAATAACCTTTCTAAAGTTAACACTTTGAAGGTGTTCCTTCCCTTCTTCACTACTTTAAATCTTTTGCCATCCCTTCTAAATAATTTGTGCTGTTTTCTGTCTCTCAGTGTTATTTTCTACATTTTTTAATCTACATTTTATCACACTCACTACCTGTCCTCTTTAAAGAAATTTCACTCTTCCCTAATTATCAAATCATTTCCACTTCCCATTCCTTACATTTCTCTCTTTAAGGCGCAAGTTTGAAAGTACCAGTGTGTCATTTTAACATCATTACTATGCAACTTTATATTCTTTGTGTCAGACCATGCATCAGTGCGGTTATTCCATGAGTCTCGAAGCTTTCAGTTAAATAATCATGTATCTGTACAATAACAATTCTTACCAGTCTAAAATAGTTAGTGTCTTGAAAACATCACCTTGCACCTTTAAATGTGCAGATAGAGCCCAAGATTTTACTTACGTAGAGCAAAGGATTGTAGGCTAAGTATAACGAGCTATGTTAAGTTGTCTATCTCGCTTTCATTCTTGCTGGATGGGTTCGGAGCCGACCTCGGCTCCGACTCGGCCACTCTAAAAGCTCGAGAGTTGGTTCCACCGGCTCGAGGCTCCCCTTATATCCCACAATGCTAGGCGAGAGTTACCTCAGATCTCGTTTGCCGCTGCAGCATCGAGGTGTTGGTTTTTCTACCGGCTTGTTGGTAAGTGAAAAATTGGTAAAATTAGATCACTTAAAACCCTATATTTTGAGTTTTAATATATTTCCCTTAGTGTAGTGGGTTTTTCTACTCCGGTTTTCCGGAAAATCCCAATTTTTTTCCAAAGAACTTTTAAAGTTCTCTCTCGGGCCTTCTGGCCTTTCCCCATCCCCTACTTGTGTGTGTGTGTTACTCTTGGTAAACTTTAGTTAATTGTTTATTTTTGAGTTTAAAAGTAGATTACTGTAATCAGTGTGTTTGAGTGTGTGTGATTACACTTTTGTTTAGGATGTCTAAAGACACAAAGGTCTCAGGCTTCAAGAAGTGTGATGCGTGCTGTCAGAAAATGTCTCTGACAGACGGTCACACTTCTTGTGTCTATTGCCTGGGGCCTTTGCACCTGCAGGACTCCTGTGCTGTATGCCATGGCTTCAGCCCCAGGGTCCTGCAGGAAAGAAAAAATAAGTTGATCCTGAGGGGTCTTCTTAAGCCGGAGGATTCCCTTTCTGTATCTGGGAAGCCCTCTAAGGCTTCTAGGTCCTCGGCTCCAGCAACTGAGCCGAGACCTAAGGCTTCTAAACCTCCGCCTACATCGGCTCCGGCTGGAGCCGATGAGTCTCAGTCCACAGTTTCTGTGGTTCCCTCGGCTCCGGCTGGAGCCGAGGTAATAGAGGTTCCGTGTCGGCTCCGTCCAGATCTTCGGAACCGACATCGAGGAAGAGGTCCAGGTCACCGTCCCTTGGCTCCGTTCATTTGGCTCCAGGATCTCCCCTGCTGTCTGAACGGAGCCATAAATCTCATTCCTCTAGGTCATCGAGGCTATCGGATCATGACCTTCAGAGGGTAGTGAGTCGACTTCTTAAGTCCGAGGCACTAGCCCAGATGCTTCAGAGCCCGACTCATCAGTCGATGCCTGCCCTTGTCCATCAATATATTCCTCCTCCGACTCCGTTGAGCTCGGAGCCGGGTCGTGTCGGAACTGAGACTGTGGTAGCGTCGGAGCCGATACCATTGTCTTCGGCTCCATCGTCGGCTCCGATTTCTTCCTTAGAAGAATCTCGGCGCCGGACTTCCATCGTCGGCTCCGAGGGGGTGAGTGGCATCGGACCCTTGTCCGACCCCGCTCTTCCTCTCAGAGCTTCGGCGCTGGTGAGTTCGGCTCCAACATCGGCCTCGGAGCCATCACTGTCGGTGCCAAGGGGTTCTCAGCTTCTCGGGCGGGACCTCTGGCTTTGCCTGACAGGGGTGCTTCGAGGTCATGCGGAGTGTGTTAGAGCCTGGCTCTACCCCACAGTCGGCGCCGTCCACCCTCCTCACGGTGCCTCAGGTCAAGTCGACTCACTCCCTCATCCCGGACCGCAGAGAGCCAGCTCCTCAGGAACCCCTGTGGGATCTCATCCTCTTCCGAGGCCTCTCCTGATTTGGCAGAAGTGCCCCCTCGGACGAGGCAGTGTAAGAGGAAACACATTGACTCGCCTGAGTCAATCGCATCTGATACAGATTTAGATGATTCCGAGGGCTCCCCGTTCCCCTTCTGAAGATGTCTCTTTTGCAGACATTCTAGAGATCCTGAAGCAGAGGGGAAATTGGCCAGCCCTTAACCCTTCGGAGGATGAATCTGTATATCTTGAGGCGTTTGGCTCTCGTCCTTCCACCTCCTGGGTGTCCCCCACTTTGACCCCCTCATGCAGGTGGTTGCTAAAAAGGCATGGACGGCTCCTGACTCAGTAGATCCCACTCCCAGGAGACCCTCCAAATTCATAACGGCACCAGCAGACAAGCAGTTCTTAGCAAAAGGAGTTTCTGTGGATGCTATGGTGGTAGCTGCTGCCACTAAGAAGGAACTAGCTGATCCTTCAGTACCTGTCCATCCACCTAACAAGGAATCTAGGTCCATGGACAGGTACGGGAAGCGGATGTTTTCGTCAGCGACATTTACTATGCGTTCTCTGAACTTACCTGTGCCATTTCACTCGTCTTCAAAGAGACTTGATTAAAGAAGCGAGTGACATGTTGAAGGATCCTACAGCTGTGGGTTTTCAAGATAAAATGAACACTCAGCTGGCTACCCTTAACTCCATAGCCAACTCCTCCATGCGCCTCCTTTCTTATGCGGCTGATGGAGCGAGTAGGGCCGCAGGGACAGGTGTGGCCTTACGTAGGCATGCCTGGATGCGGCTATGCAATTTGCGGACCCTTCAAGACGTCTTTCACTAACTCCCGCTTGATGGATCATCTCTCTTTGGTCCTCAAGTGAAAGAAACCTTGACTAGGTGCGAGACTGATGGCAAGACTCTTTCTGCCGTCGAGTCCATTTTCTACTCCTTCTAGGCCTTACCCCAAAGGCCAGAAAAGTGGGAAAATGTGGTTCCGTAAACAAAATCAAGGGACTTCGCCTGACGACAAAGTCGTACTCCCACCAGAGGCAGAGGCGGGAATAACAATGGTAGACGCCGCCTCGAGGCAGGGGGCTCCAGAACCAGGGCAATCGAGAAGCCTTCTCTGATAAGCCCTTTCAGCATCCCTGAGGTGTTGCCCGACTGCCCACCTTCGGAGGCAGTCGGGAAGGTTGTCACTGTACCCAAAAGCCTGGCTATCCCTGACTCAAGACAAATGGGTACAGTCCGTCATTTCGAAGGCTATTCTATCCCCTTTCTTCGCATTCGAACCAATCAAAAATCCCTTCCAGATGTTCCACCGCTCAAAGGGATCTAGCGGTTTTGGAAATTTCAAAACTGCTTGCAAAAGAGCAATTCAGCCAGTTCCAGCAGACCAGCAAGGATCCGGAATCTACTCAAGGTTCTTTTTAGTTCCAAAGAAAACAGGGACTGGAGACCAATTTTGGATCTCAGTATCTTGAACAGATCAGTCAAGAAAACAAGATTTCGGATGGTCACGCTGCAGTCCATCCTTCCCTATTGGGAAAAGGAAACTGGATGTGCTCTATAGACCTTCAGGATGCGTACTATCACATAAAATGAACAGACACTCCAGAAGATTCCTCCGCTTCAGGCTGGGAACCAGTCATTTTCAATTCAGGGCCCTGCCCTTTGGTCTCACCACTGCCCCGGTGTTTACCAAATGCATGGCAGTGGTAGCTTCTCACCTGAGACGACAAGGATTCCAGGTGTTTCCATATTTGGACGACTGGCTCCTCACAGCTCCCACCAAGCATCTCCTTCTGATGGCCAGGGATTACACTTTTCGCATTTGTCAAAAGTTAGACATTTCAATAAATTGCGAAAAGTCTGTTTTGTCGCCTTGTCGTACTATTACCTTCATAGGCAAATCTAGACACAGTAGACATGTCTGCAGGCTAACAGATCAGAGAATAACAGACATACACAGACTGGTCTCACTCCTTTTCAACAACAACAGAATCAAAGCCAGGTTAGTTCTGAAAGTGTTGGGGATTATGGCGGCTGCCATACCTCTGCTTCCATTAGCCAGATTCCACATGCGAATCCTTCAATGGATGCTCCTTACACAATGGTCATACCAGCAACTTCCAATGTCCCACACCATTATGATCACGCAGGCGTGCAGAAATCATCTCATGTGGTGGATGTCTTCCCCTCAGCTCTTGTTGGGAAGACCCTTTGTTCCTCCCCCTCCGGTTGCTACTCTGACAACGGACGCCTCCCTGATCGGGTGGGGGGGGCATTATCAGGGCAGGACGGTCCAGGGCACATGGCAACCAGACGAATGCCACTTGCACATAAATGTTCTGGAGATGAGAGCAGTGCTTTTAGCGTTGCAAGCCCTTCAAGACTCTCTCCCCTTGGGAACGATTGCAATCCAGACAGACAATATGTCTGTAGTGTGGTACATCAACAAACAAGGCGGAACCAGGTCCTACCCCCTGTGTCGAGAAGCACTCAGATTGTGGCAATGGGCGATTTCTTCTCAGCGGTTTCTGATAGCAACGCACATCCCCGGGAAGTCCAATCAAATCGCGGACAAATTGAGCAGAGCTATCCTCATGCCTCACGAGTGGTCTCTGAAAGACTCTGTTGTGAGAGAGATTTTTCTCAAGTGGGGTCAGCCTTGCTGCGATCTTTTTGCTACTCCCCAAAACAGCAAGTGCAGAGATTATTTCACTCTATTCCCTTTACCAGGCCAACCCAGCAGAGACGCTCTAGTCCAAGTTTGGCCCGGGACTTCTGTATGCATTTCCTCCTTCCCACTAATCTCTCAAGTGATACAGAAAGCTATCGCTCAGAAGGCCTCGTTGATCCTCATTGCTCCTTACTGGCCTCGACAGGTGTGGTTCCCCTTTCTACATCAATTTCTACTGGAGCGACCTTGGCATCTGGGCCTAGTTCCAGATCTTTTGATCCATCAATCGGGTCAGTTACATCGCTCCCTCCCCTCTCTGAACCTCACTGCTTGGTTCCTCCAGTTCCAACCTTAGCCAGGCTTCCTCAATTATCTCACTCTGTTCGAGATATTTTGATAGCTTCCCATAAATCTTCCACTAGGAAGATTTATTTGAGTAAGTGGAAACGCTTCACATATTGGGCTCAAGGAAGGGACATAGATCCTTTCACTGCTTCCATCCAAATAGTCCTTGATTTTCTAGCTGAACTCTTCCATGCAGGTTCATCCCCTTCTACTCTTAAAGTTCAATTGGCAGCTATCTCTAACTTTCATGTGGGTATTTCTGAGTCTGCCTTAATGTCCCACAAGCTTTGCAAAGCCTTTTTGAAAGGAGTTTTTCTTCTCAGACCTCCTATAAGAAATCCTCCTTCTCCTTGGGACCTAAATTTAGTTCTTACTACTTTGATTCTTGCCCCTTTCGAACCTGCAGCCTCCTGTTCATTAAAATTGCTATCATGGAAGACTCTCTTTCTGGTAGCTATTACTTCAGCTAGAAGAGTCTCAGAACTTCATGCACTCAGCTGTCGACCTCCTTATCTATTATTCCATAAGGACAGGGTATCCTTACGAACCAACCCGTCCTTTTTGCCTAAGGCAGTCTCGACGTCAAATCTAAATCAAAGCATTGACCTCCTGTCTTTTTCCAGAATATTCCAATAGGTCTGAACAAAAATTGCACTGGCTTGATGTTCATTGTCAGTTGAGGTACTATTTGGATAGAACAAAACAATTCAGAAAATCTGACCAACTGTTTATCTCCTATGCAGAAGGCAGAAAGGGACTTTCAGTTTCAAAGGTATCATTATCTAGATGGCTTACATCTCTGATTACCCTTGTTTATGAGATTAGACACCAAAAGCTGCCTAATAAACCTAAGGCCCATTCTACCAGAGCTTTGGCTACTTCCTTAGCCTTCCAAGACAGACTGCCTATTGACACCATTTGTGCAGCGGCTACTTGGGCTACTCCTCACACTTTCATTTCTCATTATAAGTTGGATTTAGCTTCTAGGCATAGAGCTAACTTTGGTTCCACTGTTCTCAGGAGTCTGTTCTGTTAGGCCACCGGGACAAGGTGCTAGGGACGGTCCCATCCAGCAAGAATGAAGGCGAGATAGACAACTTAACATATAGAAGTTATGTTCTTACCATAACGTTCCATGTTAGTTGTCTTCTTCTCGCCTTCTTGCGTCCCACCCTCCTTCCCCCTGGCCTGGACAGACCTAGAGGAGTTGTGATTGTGACCTCTCTTTCTACCACCTCTTTTCTTAGGCATATGCTGTTTGCATATTTCCTGAATCAGGATGTAGGTCACCTTTCTTTTTCCCTGTTATTAGAGGTGGACTTTTTTAGAGTTGTTCTATTACTATTATAAGCTAGGGTTAGCTTACAAACGAGATCTGAGGTAACTCTCGCCTAGCATTGTGGGATATAAGGGGAGCCTCGAGCCGGTGGAACCAACTCTCGAGCTTTTAGAGTGGCCGAGTCGGAGCCGAGGTCGGCTCCGAACCCATCCAGCAAGAAGAAGGCGAGAAGAAGACAACTAACATGGAACGTTATGGTAAGAACATAACTTCTATTTTTGTACCCTTCATGCCTGGCAAACAAAGTAGACCTGTTTTCTTAAACAAATCCAGTCCATATTGTTGAGTTTCATTGCCTTTTGTTATGGTTGATGTGAAAAATGGTTGAGGCACTTCTGAAGGGCAGCATGTACTACTGCAACCTTTCTTAGTAATGTCTCAACAGAAAATATTTTGTGAGCTTCTACTCCAGCTTTCTGTAGGCAGTACAACATGGGCATTTACATTTGTCACTTTTTCTGAATTCATAGGTACACTTGCTAAGTTATTGATCCATAAGGATTTTTAGAAGTCTAACCCTGCATTCACTTGGCATTTTTGGCCCTTGTAATTTAAGTACAAGTAACCCAGAGCCAGGCAGAACATTTAAATGTTAAACCTGTCCATGAGTGACAAGATTGCTAAACCCGAGATGACTTTGCAGTTTCTCATTGATTTGTCTAGGTTGCATTTTTATAGAGTAAGGGAAATACTTTCCATTATACGAAGAGAAATATAATTCCAAAGAGGTGGTGTTCACTGGGATATAGGTCTAGCCCTTCAGCATGGTTCCATTTATGTTGTAGAAAAGATTCAATTTCTTGACCAGGTGCTTATGCCACTATCAGACTTGTAGATGTGGAGTAGAACTGAGAGGATAGGGTCTGTTGAGGCTCTGTATGCAAGGTAGAGATTGTTCCTTCAGTAGCTTGTACGAAACCGAAGAGAGAGAAGGCTTTGAGATGGTCAGTATAGTTTTAATGGTTTTGGCTCTTGATTAGAAAGCGTTGTGATCATTCAGGTTGTGTTAAGTTTTTGGACAGGTGCATACTGAAGGCATGTTATACTTAGTGACTGGCCTAATAAGTCTCAGCTATAGTGGAATGATCACATCTTTGGATCTAGACATTGTATCCTTACTAATAAACTGAACAATGAAAAAAATACTTTTTTTTCACAATAGTGGATACATGGCGATCAAAGAAAAGTTTGTCTACATATATTCCCGGGTTGCTAACAGCCAGATCAGTTTTCATGGGAGTGTTGTCTGACTTGATGTCAGACATTATACTTTGTGATAGATGTTTTGGAGGAGTTAGAGCCATCTACCCTAATTTCTTGGATTCTGTTTGTGAGCCAGTTTGTTATCCAGTGAGTTACGTAGGGATTAACATTTAGTTGTGAGAGTTTATAAAGAATGCCTTTGTGTTGGATGGTTGTAAACTCCTTTGTGAGGTCTTAGACAACCGATGTGTACTAACTTTTCCATCATCCATTGCTTCAGTAACCTTTTCAAAGAAGTCACAGGTTAAGCAGGCAGGGTCAGCCCTTGACAAAACCAAACTTGGTTGGGTCAATAGTTTATGTATTACCTATGTCCTTATTTCCATAATATTCTTCTCTGTAGCTTTACAAATGAAGTTGGTCAGACATATGGCTCCATTGACTGCCCTACTTTTGTGCATGGAAATGAGTTATCCTCCATTCATCTGACATAAAGCCTCTTTGGCTGATATTGAATAGTCTTTGTAGATAATTTGACAGGTCTAGTTCCAGACTGGCTAGTAGGTAAAGCTGATATGTTCTCTGGCCCCATATAAGTAGTGTTCTTGGCCTTGGAAAGCACTTTGAGGACTTGTTCTTGGGAGATTTGGGAGGTGGTGTAGATATGACTTTGATCTGGGAATGTAGGAGGAGAAGAGGGGGTGAAGTTAGAGCTAAATTTATCCACTAGTAGATTGCCTGTCCTCATGGTCTGTGTATGTGATGTTTGTTTTAGCTCTTTGTAGTGCTTTACATTGTTTCTGTGGTTTCTAACAGTTAAAAGCCCTTGTCTTTTACCTAGGTTCTTTAAACTTTGGCATTTTATTTGCTTTGGTGGAAGACAGATGCATCTCTGCAGCTATTCACATATGCATAGAGTTTGGCAGTAAAGGATTCCGCATATGCAGTGGGGTCATTATATTTGAGGGGGATGTTGAACTTGGCCAAGTCCATCACTCAATTTATTAGATTAGCTTTCATTTAAGCTCTGAATATTGAGGTATTTGAGGCCACATTCATTGTATCACTTCGTATTCTTTTTTTAAAGCCGAGAATAGATTAAGTAACTTGGGTGTGATCTCTGGCAGTTAAGGATGTGATTGTAGCCCCCCCCCCCCCTCCACCGTATGAGTATTGTGCCCCAGTCAATAACCTGATTCCATTATTGGACCTAGTGAAAGTGATTAAATGTCCTGGTAGCTTTTTTGTGTTGACTATTGTAATGCCCTTTAACTTGTGTTTGTGGATTGAGACTGGACTTCAGTGCATCAGGTGAAAGCTTGCAGCAGAGTTTTTTCCTGGTGCATCTCAACTGCAGTCATGAAAATATTTTGTGCCTTAGATTCTAGCTCAAGAATGGACTTGGGCTACAAGAAAGATTCTCAGCATAGAAAATGGAGAATTCTCATGCATCAGGCAGATGTCATAAAAGTCCTAAATAGTGGAGTCCTCTGTGGGTCAGTTCATTCAGTGACTGAATCTCAAGACATGTGCTTTCTGGGTGTGAATGAATACAGCAGCTGTCACTTTATCTGGATTTACAATCCACAAACAATCTACACTGTGACAGTCCTTCAATCAATAGTCTCATCAGGCGTGCAGAGCTCTGTGCTTCCAGGTTCAAACTGCATATGAGGAAGCTGCTCTGGTATCTCAAAATGTATGGACACAGCAAATGGTGGATCAGACACTATGGTATCAAATCTGCAACACTGCAAGGCAGGTCCAGTTGTTCATACTTCATCTCAAAATAATAAACAGGTTGTGGTGAACCCAAGTGAGGTATAAGGAGATTTTACTAAACAGATGACTCAGGCGAGTCCGGATTTTAGATCCAGAATGGAGGGACACTGCTTCAGGGAGCTAATCTAAAGACTACAGCATCTACAGTGGCCTGCCACTGCTCACTACAACAGACTACATATGATGGCTTTTTAAATGTTTGCTTTTCCAGTTGCATTGATGGCTTTCACAGAGTTATAAGGTGTTGATTCAGCACATATTCACTGACTACACACATACATTCTTATCACATGAACAAGCAAGGGGAACACATTCTTATCCTCTATGCAGCAAAGCAATGATTTAATAGTTTCTAACAGAAGCTAGTAGAACTAACTCTTTGAGTGTTAAGCCCTAATCAGCAGGGAAAACAGACGGAATCATGGGAGCAGACAAATCATTGAATTGACAGTGTTTTCATGGGGAACTCCTGACATTTCAGAAATCGCCAGTCCACTGGGAACTCAGGACATAGATCTGTTAGCACCAACATTTTCCACCTAACCAGTGGAAAGTGGATGAAAGGTCTTCAGTTGAAAGCAGTGTCTGCTTATGCCATGTCTATTTGTTTCTTCCAAAGGAAAACCTTGTACCTTCTGCCCCTTGGCTATTCTTGATTTTGATAGGGAAGGATTGAAGGCCAAGGATGAGGTATCCACTACTTGCTCGTCACTGGTTAGCACTTCTTCATGGCCTCACTACTCTGGATTCCTAGCCTTCAGCCTCAGAAGCCTGGTCATCTGATCAATGATCTCATATGCTCTTCATCTAACTTCCTGGCAGCTTCCTCTCAGCCTTCACTCATCTACTCTGATTCCTCAGCAAGTTTTAATGAACTCAAGGAAGCTAGCAGACCTAAGACAATTTAAAATTGTACGTAGACAAATCAAAGAGATTTACAAGGAAGGTACAGCAGAGAATTTCAGCATTTATTTTGGAGAATTAAGAAGGAAATGAGAGATTTCTGAGCCTAATTTGAGTGTGGCTCTTTTGTCCTTCTCTTCCATTATTACACAAAGGTGTCATTCATTTTCATTAAGATTCATGATTGCCTCAATATGGCCCATTCGTGATTTGACACCACTTTGTTTCGCATCCTTTGTTCAAGCAGTTTCTTAGAGGGGCAAAGAATATAAGACCCCTCAATTTTGGATTCTCTCTTTTACTTACAAAATTTTTTGACAACTTTTACTGCTGAGTTGAAATACCCTCTTTGGAAATACTCTTTTCTTGAAATACTTGTTTCTGCAAGAAGGGACTCTTGAGTTGTTAGCCCTTATATTAAAGGAGCCTTTTTGCATTTTCCATAAGGAGATTTATTATTAGGATAGGGTATCATTATGCCCTAAGGGTGGTTTTTTATTAAGGTTTTATCTAAGGTGTGGTTTAGTGTGGCTTTACATTTTGACTATCATTTTCCCCTACTTAAATGGGAATTTAAAAAAAATACTTTAGAAAGAATAACATTTGCAATTGATTACACTATGGACTAGGATTAAGGATTTTTAGAAGCAGTTCAGAAGTTCTTTGTTTCTTGTTTTCAGTTGTTTGTTGAAGCCTTGGAAGCCAAAAAAAATCTATTTTTATTGGATTGGTTTTGGTTTGCATTTTTTATTATTCTATTCATGGCAAGAAGGAGATTCCAATTGGGATTAAGCCTCCCACTAGGCTAGGGCTGCACCTACAGCATTTCTTTCTAAGGGGGTGGCAACTAAGGATATTTTGGCAGCTACTAAGGAGTTCAGTGCATACTTTCTCTAAGCATCATCAGTTCCTTCTTTTCTCTAACTCTTATCTGTTTTGCCACACTGCTGTTTTGCAAGCTATGTTATCAGCTCCTACTCCTTTATAATTTTATCAGCTCCCCTTTCCTTTTGGGATTCTAATTCACCCAATAGACTGCAGCAATGGAATGGAAGGCGAAGAACATAGTACAGTTTTGTACCTACCATAAAGATGTTTGAGAAGGATTTGTTTGCTACCATTTTACCCTCCCCTCTTCCTCTGTGTTTAGGGGTGGTTGTTGTGTTGTTTAGTACAGTTTATTGTTTTATATATATATATATATATATATGTATATATTTTGGTGCAGGTTGTTTTGTTTTTTTCTTTTTTTGGGTCTTCTGTCTTCTGGGGCAGAAAAGAAAGAGGAAATGACGCCGAATGGGCATAGTAGCCTGACGTATTGCGTATTCGGTCCAGTCTAATGCTAAACGCCGACGCCATAACTCTCTGGTATTGACGACTGGGGCCGGCGGACTATACCCAATAGTCAGGACTGCAGCAATGGAATCCTCGAACATCTACATTTATGGTAGGTACAAAACTGTACTTTACATTTCCTGCATTGGTTTCCAGTTTCTGCAAGGTCTTTAGTATTGACCTTTCCAGTCCCTTCTGCTTTCTTCTCAACTGCCATGATTTTGGCCTAGCACTGCAAGTTTTGCCCTGATATTTAGGCAACATCCCTCTAGATTTACTGTATTTCTTCATGAAGTTAAGTCTAAGTGGACATAACATTATTAAGTGTAGCAAGTCTGTACGAAGATTCTGTGGCACAAAGAGTGTGAATGCAGTACTCTAAATACTTCTATTATGAAAAATAAGAGAGTGCTCCTCTGATCATTTGCTGTGATTTTTAACAGCCATGTTTAAGACTTCATTGCTCAGAGATTGGGTGGTATGTTTTCTGCCTGGATCCTGTCTGTCTGAAGAGCTTCTCATGCCCCCTAATTTCCACTGTCTCTTACCAAGTCATCAGGCGAGGGTCTTGTCAGTTGCTACCAGAGTCCATTCTGAAACATCCAGTATTTATTTATATATTTACTTATTTGCCTTTTTTGCACAGGTCCTGTGGAAATAGTTGGATTCCTTGGTAATAGGTATGCAGTACTGAGCCTTCCTTCCATATGTCTGTTAAAGATCATATGCAAGGTTTTTTGTTACGGTTTCTTTTCTCTGTAATTATAGTGTCCTTATATAAAATGGGCTTTCTGGTTTTAAAATAGCTTTTGCTTTAGTTACTTCAATGGAGGCAAGTTTATCACTTATGGTAAACTTGTATTTACTGTGGTCTGCGTAGCTCTTCAGTTACTTCTTTATTCCTTGTCATGTGATCTAGAATTCTGATGTAATTGTTAGTAGAAACAGTGTGACCATTTGTAGTAGGTAGATGCATTTTGTAGTGTATTGCAGATTTCAGCACATAAATGCAACACAGTCAGACAGTAATGCAGCAGTCAAATTTAGCAAAGTAAATGCAAATTAGAACAGAATAAGATTCCTTATCAAGTTTAAAGTTGTTTTATAGTAAATACAACACTAATAGTTGTCTAGAATGAGTTAATCACTTTTAAGAAGAAAACTATGGGTATTTACACCATTTTCATTGTAGTTCTATAGTAAATTTTTGTGTTGCCCATTGAAGGAGCTAGTACTGGAATGAAAGCTTTTGGGATATTCTATGCTTCTTTGGAAATGAAGATGTGATGCAGATGACAAAGAAGGTGGAATGGTAACTATATGTTAAGTCTGCGTTAACTATACTTGTATATGTTTCACACTTCACAAGGAGTCTTATTATGTTCTAACTTGCTTTTCCTTGAATGTAACTGGGTTTGTTGTCTGTCTGTGCTGCATTTAAGAATTGAAATCTGCTACAGACCACAGAAAACCCCTACCCAGTACAAACTGTTAAGATGTTTGTACTGATAATTACATCAAAATTTCTAAATTACATGACATGAAATTGGGAAGGACCTGGACAGCTGCTCAGCCTGCAATAAATATGCATATGCATGTTTACTTTATTTAAAAATGTTAATTTTAGGATCAGAAAGGCCACGTTACATAATGAGAGCATAATTTCAGTGAAATGATAAAAAGTCTTGCACATGATTAAATAACTCTGTCTTTAGGAGAGTACATATTATCCCCTTTTTAAATGCATGTTGTTTTCAGTTATCTTAAGTTTATTTTAATGGATACAATAGCTGCTGTGGTGGTGCTGAAGTAGCGTTGTCGCCTCACAGTAAGACGTCCTGTTTGATTCTCGGCTAGAGCGTCTTCTGTATGGAGACATGCGTGAATGGGCGTACCTTAGTTGAAGGTTGTCCTTCAGGGCCTGCAACTCGGCACGTAAAAATCTACTGCCAGTCATTAGCGGACTGGAGTTCCACTGTGGTGACCCCTAACCGGGAAAAGCTGAAAGACACAACAACATTTTAATGGATGCAATATTAATTTGTTTTGCTGTGTTTTTATGGTGCCTTTTGTTTTCACTTTTTTTTTTCTTTTCTGTGGCCAAGTTTTGTCACCTTAGTAATTTAAATAGGTTTTCTGTGCCCACATAGTAGAAAGTGTTTGGATCTGGCAAGATTCTACAGTGTACTTAACAGAGCTGTTTTAACTATTGCCTTACTTGCTTCTTTTTTCAGGACTGTTGACATTAATATTATCCTTTACATTTGGAATCTTCCGTTTCATGGTTTCTTGAAGGGTAGTCTGACCCAAGATCTTTTACCTCAAAAAACATTTCCTCTTGCCTGGATCCTAGTATTTGTGATTAAGAAACGGTCTTCTTTTGAATCTGCCAGTTCTGTTGCTCCCTGAAATCTTATCCTGGTTTCCTAAATTAGTAGCCATCAGATCAGCTAGAAAAATTTTGAAGCTACTGACTTTGATCATAGGGAGACCATGCATGGCTTTCCAGATGCATTGGTGGCACTTAAAGCCTGGTCTGCCTTTATGTCTAAGGTGGGCAAGGAGGTCTTTGAAACAATTTATAGAGCTTTCTGTTCTTCACTCCAGTTAATAGAATAAAGGGAATGGATCTTGTCTAACATGTATATAAGCAGATATTTCCGATCTTGTATAAGAAAGGCACTAGGAGCTTATCCAGTGTTAACAGATGTTTGACTTCATCCTAGAGCAGCAAGGTGGAAAATAAGCCATTCTGACTCTTAAAATAACTAGCCAATTGCGTCATCTTCTGTTACGACTACTGTGCGAAGACTGTTGCTGGGCAGGTCAGGGCACACTGTGCAAACGCAGCTGCCTGTACTATAAAATTGTTTCAAGAATGTGTTAGCTCTGCACATTTGCAAGGTTGCAGTTTGTTTTTCACCTCCAGGCAATGCAGCCTGGGCATGGAGTCAGTGAGTTGGGCTGTCTTCCGGCTTTGCCCCTAAAATAATTACGAGCATGCTATAGTGCTCCATTAGGTCTGGGACTGTGAGTGTAGAATGGATCCTTTTTTTAATTTTTCATATTCTCTCCATCTGCAAATCCACAGTAACAGTGCTGCCTATGCATATTGTGCACTTAACCCCAAATGTTTGCGTAATTAGTAGCACCAAACCACCTATTTCCTGTCTCTCCTCTGCAGTTTATGGATGGCATAGTTAGTTCTGCATTTTCTTTTTCAGGAAAGGCTACCTTATGCTAGCTGCTCTACTTTTGTAAAGTTACTGTTAGTGCTTTAGGGGGTCTCTCCTTTGACTGCGGTTTTACTACAGTTGTGTGTGTTAGGATTAGATTAAGTGAAGCGTTGCAACTTTTTAAAATCCTCTCTCCTCTTTTTCTGTGGGTTTTCTGATACCTGATGACTTGCAGTAAAGTCAAGGATAAGAGGGGAATTCACATTTGTTCATGTCTGTACTGCAAAAATAAGTTTGTAGATGGTGCAGGTTGCACACTGCAAATAGGTCTCATGCTGGTATCTCTAGAGGGGGAGGTAACCTCATAGCCAGTTTATGGAACATCTGATTGCTCTTGATATTTGGCTAGAACTCTGATGTCTGCCTTTAGATAAATCCGCGGTGTCTGGATGTCCTCCCCGCAGTCGAGTGAATTTAAAGACATGCAGGTAGGTGTGAGTGTGTGTGGGGTGTGACTTCTTTGAAGGTTTGGTGCCGGGCTGGCAACTCGACACCGTAAAAATTCACTGCCATCATTAGCAGACCAGAGTTCTGTTGTGGTGACCCCCTAACTGGGGAAAAAGCCAAAAGACAGTTTTTTGTTTTTTTTTTTTACTGTACCAAAGGGGTAATTTATATTATTCAAGCAGTTCCTTTATGGTGAGTACCCTCCTACGTATTTCTTCCCTTGTACTCTTACATTTGGTTAAGGAATTAAACTGGTAGTTGGGTGACAGCACTGGCAAGCCTGCAAAAAACTTTTGTTCCCCTTCAATTATCTCATTTCTGATAATGTGTATCTCTCTGTAATTAGTGAGCCCAGTTGTAGTCATGGTCTGTTCAAAGATTCTGTTTACTATTTCAAATGAAGTTGTACATAAATGTGAGGTGTGTATGTTAGCTGTCACTGTAGCTATCAATTGTGGTAGATGTAATAGCTGGGTCTCTAGCTGTCAAAGCATTTATAAGTTATATAAGGTTAGCAGTGCTCCAGAAGATGGCACATGACATTACTCTTTCATGGAACATAAACTATAAAAGTCATTCCAGTTATGCAGTGCAGTTGTATGGGAATTAACTCTTTCCCCAAAACATGTGTATGGCACGTGTTCATTTTCTAAGAAAAAGTGCACAGGTGGACCTTGTAACATGCTGAGCTGTTGAATTGTACAAATGTACAATATGTATCAACTGTAGAAAGCTTTGTAGTATGTTGATGAAACAATGTATGTATTTTTAAAACTGCTAGGCAATTTGAAGGCAGGAGTATTTTTGCAGTGGTTCCAGCAGACAGTTAAGTTTCAGGGACTTCGCCCGATTCTAAGAGGGAATAGCTTGTGATCAAGAAGTTAGCTCCTCAGTGGAGGGTCAGTGTTTGTGCTGAAAGGAAGACCTGGAAGTATTGACTGAGGGTGGGCCCATTTGGGGCTAATCTGTGAACTAAGCTTGATTTTTGTAAAGTAGGAGAAAGACCTTATTACAACACTGAACTGCTGAGTGCTTGATTTCTGGAGCTAAGAACGAGGTCTAGGAGTAAAGCCTGCAGCCTGAAAGCAGACTGTTGGATTACTTGAGCTTGGATCTGAGTGGGGCTTAGGCAAGAGGCCTATCTGTATCTAAAGAAGACAGTGTGGACTGGTGAACTCTTTAAAAGCTATTGTTTATCTTGTGGTTTACAAGGCCAAGTGAACTAATTTTTTAAGTTTAACAAAAGTGAGTTTTGTCTATGCCCTTCTGGACCACAGCTGTTGGTATTTCTGCTCTCTTCCATGGGCAATGTGTTCAGAGACTGATCTTTTTACCTTGCAGAGGTGCTAATCTTCCAAGGTTCTTGACAAGGGTGCAGGAATGTTACAAGTAAGTTGCAAGTGCACAGATAAATAAAATGCAGAAAGTCAGCAAAGTTACAGAAAAAATGTTTCTCATTTGTTTCAGAGAGTTCTATAAAGAAATGAAGAAAGGTGCTGTCTCATCTTAACAGATTCTTATCAAATAAAGCAGCCCTGGTTCTCCCTCTGTGTAGAGAGAGCAGGTCATTCCTTGCAAAATCCTCTTAAAGAAGATGTTTTGTGGCAGCAGGAAAGAAGTTTTGCAGCCTTCCTTGCCCGCAGTTCATCTCATGGCAAGGAAGCTGAGAGATTTGTGTATTCCAGACCTCTGCAGTGATTATAAACCTTCCTCTCTCTGTCCCCCTGTAGAGTTCATTTGCTTTTGTCACGAGAGCCTGTCAGTCTGTTTGCTCCCTTGAGAGTTGAGAGTCTGATGCAGAGAGGTACTATAATTTGTTGCAAGAGTTGAGGCTGTTTGATTTATGTGCGCCTCTCCTTCCATTTGGCTATGAGCTACCCTGTGGTGCTTGTCTTGGAGAATGTGTACTTCCACACTTGTATGGGTCCTACTTGTGGGTTCAACTGCAGACCCTTGGCCGGTGAACCAACAATTAACACTCTTCTCCTTCCCTTCATCAGCTTCTCCAGTGCCAGGGCATCTTGTTGTATTTGGATCACTGCTGCCAAACAATCAGTACTCAGTCCCTGTTTGCCAGCACAGAAGCTAAGATTCTCATTGGCACTAAACCCATTTCTTTCCAGCTTTTACATGTCCAGCAAAAAGCTAGGAAGCCTACTTTCAGAAGAAAGATTCTTACATTTTAGTGCTTTGACCATGATCCTTTTCCCCTTAAGGTCACTCTCCTTTATGCTTTCTTTTTTGTCTTACTGTTCATTTAAAGTATATTTCTTTATTTTGTCTTCTGTGGGAATTCAGTTTGACGTATTGCCCACCTATTAAAACTTTTTTTGTTGAATGGGGATTTTAGATAAAGATGGCACTTTCTGGAATTTGGATTTTTTATCAGAATAAATTGCAGCCACCTTTTTCACAGATTTTCCTGGTTTGTTTGAATTGTTTTTCTTGGAAATTGACTTCCTGTGGCAGCCCTATTTTCTGTGATGGTGTCAGAGTTGCAAACTTTGTGTTCTTCATAGTACACCATTTTTCTTAAGCGTAGGGTAACTGTCCCAGCTTAAGCTGTCATTAATATCAAACATTGTAGATCAGTATTTATGTATACCTTTAAAAAGCTTTCCATGGGCTTGCATATGTATATAAATACTGAGCATGTGCGAGCCAGACTGCCATTTTGTGGAGAACTGTTAAAATATAAGCATGCATGTATGTAGTGATCTGTCAGTTAATCAGTTTGTTTATATTTTATGTTGCTGCTATCCATCCTGATGTTTCTATATAATAAAGCCTATAAACTAACTACCCTGCCAGTTCATCGTGAATCATAACATAGGATGAGCGACATGGTGTCAGAATGGGATACAGAATCAAGACCATTAGGCAGTCAATGTTGGAGGAATATAGAGGAATGGATCATCCCTACTGCACATACAACTCACAAAACAGGTCAGAAATGAATTCCAGGTACTAAAACTTGCTTAAATTATTTCTTACTCTAAGAATATAAAACAAAGCACTCTGAACACTCAGAACGAAATTCTAGTTAAAGGAAATGTCTGAAACTGTGGAATATTGATACAGAATATTCAAAATAGTCTTGGAAATGTTTGAAATAATGTCTGAATTGCATAGAATGTATAAAATAAGGACAGCATCCACATTTTTTCACTATGTGTTATGTTTTTGCATTAAAGCTGTTCGAGCTATACAGAGAGTTCATAAGTTTGTGCAATATTGCAGTATAGTTATTTCACAAAATACAGCATATTTCGCAAAGTACAGTATTTCAGAGAGTTTATTGTTCATTTGAATGTCATTACAAGTACCTGGTGTGTGTGTGTGTGTATATGTTCATACATAATTACAAGTGGGCCAGGACTGCATTATGTTTTACTATAATTTGTTGGCATGGCAGAAGGCTTTCGTAGACCAGCTCCATTTGTATTTGATATTAAAAATGCAGGGAATTGGAGAGTGTTTAAGAAGGAGTATATTTTCATACAAGCTGCATTTTTTGATAAAGATGCATGTACAAAGGCATTTATTCTGCTTAATTTAGCTGGTTCAGAAGCCATAGAAAGAGAGTGTTCATTTGTGTATGCACCTGCTGTGTTTGCAGGAGAAGGGGGAAAGCCGTCATATAGTGATACTGGCTGAAATAAGGGAAGACCCCCCCCCCTGTAGTGCTTAAAACATAAAATGTGAAGTTGTCCTATCTTGCCTTCATTCTTAGCAGGTTGGGGTTTGTATCCAACTTTGCCGAATGCAAAAGCTTGAGGTCTTCCACTAGCTCCTGGCTAAAAACCCTATCTCATCATGCACTGGGAGAGCTCCCCAGATCTCGTTTGCTGCTAAACAAGATTGGGTGCTCTTCCTCCTGGCACTGGCTTAGTAGACTTTTTCCTAAATATTTTGACAAAATGTTAGAAATATCTAACTGTGTTTATTTGTTTGGATAATTACTAAAGTATTGTGTGTTTTCACTTATTTCTTCCTGAGTTTTCACTGCTGTTGGCCATTGTTTCCCTGCAAGGTCTTTTTCCCCCTATCCCGGTTTAAAACTTAATTACTAAAAACCCAAACCTGTTTTTAGTTAGAGAGCTTTCCTTTCCTTTCTATTCTCTCCCTTTAATCCCTCAAGGCTAGTTTGTTTGAGATAGCGAGCTGCCTTGGACCATTTAACTTTGAGGGCTTTTTCCTGTTGTTGGACCTCATCTAAGTGTTTTCTTGTTGGTATCTTGTTGCTGCTAAAAAGTTTTTCCTTTATTGTGGCCGACTACGTCTTCGAAGGATTCTATGGAAGCTAAACCCTCTGGGTTTAAAAAATGTGTTAAATGTAGTCAAAAAATGTCTATTACTGACTGACATACCATGTGTGTGTACTGTGTTGGAGCGGTTCACCTCCAAGAGTCCTGTGCCATTTGTCATTCCTTTAGCCATAGGACATTGTTAGAGAGGAAAAACAAATTGGTATTGAGGCCTATTAAAAAAATCACTTTTCTGAAGTGATCGAAGAAGGTCAGGATTCTTCAAACTCGGGCCAGTCCCCTTCTTCAAAATTGGACAAATTGGGGAAAAGTTCCTCATCTTCTAGTGCTCAGTCAGAGCCACCTAAAAAACTATCAAAAGTGTCAACTCCGGACCCAAAGGCTGTCGGGTTTGAGAAGCCTGCTACCAATGCTCCTATTTTGGTGCCAGTGGAATTTCATGTGCAGAGCCGGTGTCATGAATTGGAACCAGTATCACCCACTCTAAGGTCTCCATTGCTGTAGTCTTCCAGATCTCCTGCCCCCTCGACTCGATCTTCCAGGAGCCTGTCTGATGACTATGTGGATAGTGTGGTTCAGAGGCTGTTAAGGACACCGGCGCTCACCAAACTGTTGTCAGATCCAACCCAGAGGGCTTCAGAACTGACAAAGCCCACACTTAAAGCGTTGATTCCTTCTCTGATCTGATCTCGGACTTTGAGCCAGAATGTCCAGAACCGATTATAGTGGAACCGTCGGAACCAAGGTCTATCTCAGGATCCTCTGATCCAAACATCGCTCTGACATACTCTGCTCCATCTGACTTCCAGGAGCCTAGGTGCCAACGCTCTCCAGTCAGGTCCGGAGAGGGGAGTCTGATCGGACAGTTGTTTGATCTGAACTTGCTTCTCTGGGCATCTACTCTGGTGAGCTTGGCTCCTACCTCAGCCTTGGAGCCAGCCTCCTTGGATGTTCTTCATGTTTCACTGTTGCAGTCATTACATTTTGGTTATCTGCTTGCAGGTAGCCCTCAGTCGGCCTGATTACCAAAGTCTTGGGTCTTGCGTCAGTTGCTATCCCTTCTTCCATGACGTCAGGTCGTCAGGGGTATAAAACATGCAGCCGACACAATTACATCAGTCTTTCTTGCCGTGCGGTGCCAGAAACAGAAGCAGTTTGCAAGTGCCGGTCGGCAGACTCCTGAAATTTTCGTTTTCAAGTTTCAGAACTGAAGTGTTCAACTAAAGCTAAGTACCCCATTCGGGAAACTTTTTCTTGCTCCTTACCGATGTCCGTAAAAATTAATAATTGCATTACTTGTGGAAAGCAAGTACCTCATAAAGATTTTCATTAGTACTGTATTCCTTGCCTAGGCCCTGATCATGACGTACCTTGCTGTCGGTTTTGTGCTTTATTTAATCAGCACACTGTCCGTCGTTGATATAGTTTCGCCTCTAAATATTTCGGTTCTCTGTTTAATTATCCAGAAATGTCGTCAGCTAGCCATCCGACTGCCAGAATTCCAAAAAATGCAAAGATAAAGACAGAGAGAGGCCGCCGAGGTCCAAAACTGCCAACGACGCTTCTAAGCCAGTCGGCAGGTTGTCAGTACTCAGTGAGGCACTTTCGCAGCCCCTGATAACCCACTACTTCTGATTCGCAGGCCTCTACTGAGACCCATTTGGAGTCCAGTATGCCGCGAGATGCTTCAGCTGTGGAACCCGCGGATGTTTCTACCTTTGATGGGTCCGGAGCTGCTGTGCAGGCACCAGCTTCTGAGGGTGTATTCAGGCCTACGGACTTTCATATTAAACAGATACCTCCTTCTTCACTTAGGCCTAAATCTCGAACCATGCCTAAAAAACTGACTCCCAGGCCACATGCTCAGGCCTCTATGCCTAAAAAACAAATAAGAATGGCTGAAGATTTAATAACTCTAATCAAGGGTAGCCAACCCCCCCCCCCCCTTTCTAAGAGGCCTAGAACTGAAGTTGTTTATGAATCTTCTGACCAGGATTCTGTTTTTTCTGATTCTTCTGATGATCTGGATTTACCCTTATCTACTTAATGAGGATTCTGATGCAGAGGACTCCATTTTCTCTGCTTCCCCTCCTGAGGATTTTTCTTTTGGGGAAACCTTGCATACTCTAAGGGAGAATTTCCACTGGGAAAGCCAGGATTTTTCTGATTCAAAAAAGAGGCTTAGGGATTTCTTACTCCTACCTCAGCATAGGCCTTTAGCTATTCCTCCTGTACTGGACATTGTTGATATTGCTTTTTCGGAATCTAGTTTGGCCCCTGGTTCCTTGCCTTCTGCTCCCAGAAAACCTGACCGATACTACAGGGTCCCTGAGTCACACAAGTTCCTTTTTAAAAATCCTATTGCGGATCCAGAGGCTATTTCATAGGGGCCCAAGGGCATTAAGGCTTCTACTGCTAAAAGTCATACCCCTTCTGATAGAGACTCCAGGGGGCTGGATAGATGGGGTAAGAAGGTTTACACTTCTTCAACCTTGGCCATTAGGGCTTTAAACTGTCAGTTTCATATGTTAAAGTATCAGCAGCATGTTATTGGAGTGCTTAAACAGAAAATGATGTTGATTCCTGACTGTGTGGAAAATAAAGGATTACAGGATTTAATGCATTCTGCCGAACAAGTTGGAAAACATACTTTACAATGTGGTTTTGATTCATTAGAGGCCTCTTGCAGGGCTGCTGTTACTGGGTCTGTGCTCAGAAGGCATGCCTGTCTAAAGGAGCAATCCTTGCCTGATCATGTTAAAGCTAAATTGTTGGATGTTCACTTAAATCAGGACCGCCTGTTTGGCAACAAGGCTGAGGAAGTTCTTAAAAAGATGGAGGATAAAGCTAAATCTATGCAAACTGTTAAAGATTTCTTACAAGTTCAGCCTCCTAGATTTAGTAGGCACTGGCCCTCTAAGAATTGGTCCTTTCCAGCCCCTTCCAGGTCTACTCAAGCCAAACTCAGACACAGCAAAAGCCCTAGGTTTCAGTCCCAGGGAGCACACAGGACTGAGCAGTGGGGGGCCTCCACTTCCAAATCTAGGAGTAATAAGACTCCCCGCTATGGTAAACTGTCTCCGTGACTTCCGTTTAAAATTTCCAAGCACTTATCAACTGACTGCCCCTTTGGGGGGAAAGATTGCTCTTCATGGAAAGAACTGGGAACTCGTTACCCAGGACAAATGGGTTTTAAATATAGTGTCCCAGGGATACAGATTTCACTTCCACACGTTGCCAACACGAAGCGGGTGGCCGGACCTACCCCATAATCAGTGGGCATAGGCCCAAAAACAAGTATTTTCTCTCTTAAGCATGGGGTCTATTCAGCTGGTACCGGAAGAGGAAAAGGGACAAGGTTTCTACTGGAGACTTTTCCTGGTACCCAGAAAAGACAATTCATGATATCCTATCCTGGACCTGTTTACTTTAAACACCTTTTTGGAAATTCCAAAATTCAAGATGCTGACTCTTCACCGATTACTTCCTATGCTAGGCAAAGATACCTGTTTGGCAACACTAGATTTAAAAGAAGCATACCTGCACATCCCAATCAGGGAATCTTGTAGAAGTTACCTACGCTTCAAAGCAGGCTACACGCACTATCAGTTCTCAGCACTGCCCTTTGGCATATCTACTGTGCCCGGGGTATTTACAAAGTGCCTAGCTCCAGTTATTGCATTTTGCATGCAACGAAATATTCAAATATACCCATACCTGGACGATTGTCTAATGCAGAAAGCCAGGACATACTTTTGAATCATGTGGTGTTTGTACAAAGAGTTCAGACTTGTCTGGGGTACACCACAAATGAAAAGAAATCACAGTTGATACCCTGTCAACAAATTATATTCCTGGGAGCAAGCTTAAATACAACTTCCTAGATGGCTTACCTCACGCCAGAGAAACTAATTCATTTGACAACCTACTTCAGACAAGTGGCCAAAAAAAACCCTGCTATCTGCCAGACAAATACTGCAAGCCTTGGGGTTCATGGCCTCCTGCATTCTTCTAATTCCATATGCAAGACTGCATATGAGGAAACTACAGTGGTATCTAAAAAGCCTATAATGTCAACATTCTCAGGATCTAGAAGCAATGATTCCTGTCATACCTTGCCTACGCCTAGAATTCCTTTGGTGGGCAGAGGTCTGCCACCAAAACAAGGGACTACTTTTCACACCACCCCCTGCAGCCCAAACCGTAACAGACGCATCAGACTGTGCATGGGGGGGGGGGGGCTCACCTGGCAGGGAAGTGCATTCGGGGCAAATGGAACCCAAGTCAAATGCACCCGCATATCAATCAAAAAGAAATGTTAGCTATATAGAATGCTCTGACAGCCTTCAAGGACCACATTCTTCCAGGACAACTTATGGTAAAGATGGACAACACCACTGTTACGTGGTACATAAACAAGCAGGGGGGTACACATTCTTACCCCCTCTGCAGACTAGCCATGGCATTGTGGAACACAGCCTTGAGCTACCAAGTGCACCTACAAGCTCAATTCCTGCCAGGAAAATTAAATACACTGGCAGACGGATTAAGCAGAAGCTCCATGGACCCACACGAGTGGAAACTGGAACCAAGGATTTGTTGGCATGTTGACAAGCAAATGGGGTAGCCCAGATATAGACTTGTTGGCCTCTTCCCAGAACTACCAATTGGACAAATTTTGCACAATGACTCCCCACAAGCAAAACTGAAAAGTGGATGCTCTGTCCTTCAGCTGGAAAAACCTATCAGTTGATGCCTTCCCCCCCTCTGCCTCTGCTTTCCAAAATACTACTAAAAATCAAACAGGACAAACCAAGGATGATTTTGATTGCTCCAGACTGGCCATGCCAACACTGGTGTACCCCCTCCTGCGCAGTGTGTCACGGTAATCCCCATGGCACCTGCCGAAGACTCTTTCCCTGTTGTCTCAGCAGGAGAACCAGATTCTGCACCCTCAGCTTCTAACACTGAACCTTACAGCCTGACTAATTACATAATCTCTCCTCTACCATCCCTCAGTAAATCTGTTGTAGATATCAATTTAGAGGCAAGGAGGCCTAGTACTAGAAAGTCTTATGCTGAAAAATGGAAAAGATTCTGTGCCTGGGGCCAATCTTAAGGGATGAGCACAGCAGTGCCCAATTTACCTCAGATTTTACAATACTTAACTGAGATGCTTCACAAGGGCCTGTCTTTTTCCTCCATTAAAATCCACGCCTCAGTCATTTTAGCACAGAACTGCCCCTCTTCTTTTATCCACTGCTCAAGCAATTCCTCAGAGGGGCCAAGAATTTGAGACCACCCAGGAGAGCTCCAACCCCAGCCTGGGGCCTTAACTTTGTTTTGGAGAAACTCACTCTACCTCCTTTCCAGCCAGCTGCTACTGCAGACTTAAAATTTCTTTCTTGGAAAACAGCTTTTCTTTTAGCAATCACTCCAGCTAGAAGGGTTTCTGAATTACAGGCCCTTATGGCAGTGGAGCCTTTCATAATCTTTCATGCAGACAGGGTGTCCCTCAGAACCAATCCATCCTTCATGCCCAAGGTAGTATCCAGTGTGGCTCTTAATCAGTCTATTCATTTGCCAACCTTCTTTCCCAATCCACAGAACAAAGGAGAACGGATACTGCATTCCTTAGATGTGTACAGTTAACTTAGATTCTACTTGGACAGGACTAAACCTCAAAGGAAATATGAACAACTGCTGGTGGCATTTGCTGCAGGGGCAGAGGGGAAGGCTATTTCAAAGCAAACCATTTCTAAATGGACGGGCCATTGCATTAATTTCTGCTAAAAGCACCATGGAAAACATCCCCCAGGGATCAGACCTCACTCCTCCAGGGCTGCATCTACCTCTACAGCCTTTTTCAGAGGCGTCCCTACCAGGGACATCCTAAAAGCTGCTACCTGGAGTTCTGTGCATACTTTCACCAAGCATTATCATTTGCCAATTTTCTTTGAATCCAGAGCTGGCTTTGCCACTGCAGTCTTGCAGGGCCTTATAGCTGGTCCTAATGCTATCTAAATTCCTCCTCCCAACCATAGCTTTGGAAATCTACCCAAATGTAATGACTGCAACAGTGAAACACAAAACATAGTACAGTTGTGTACACTTACCATAAATGTAGATGTTCGAGTGTATTCACTGTTGCATTCCTGGTTACCCTCCCTCCAGGCCCCTAACTTCTTTTGGCTGTACCTGTACTTTCCTTTACTATGCTTAAAAGCCTTTTTGGTGTATTTGCTTTTTTGTTGGAGGTATATCATTGTACTTTTTTTATTTAATTGCTCCCCATTAGGGGGTGCACCGAACATCTGGGGCAGGAAAAACCGATGTAATGGCGTTGGCTGCATATTTTATACCCCTGACATCATGGAAGAAAGGACAGCAACAGACGGAGGACCCAAGACTTTGTTAATCAGGCCGACTGAGGGCTACCTGCAAGCAGATAACCCAAATGTAATGACTGCAACAGTGAATACACTCTAACATCTACATTTATGGTAAGTGTACACAACTGTACTTTCTGGGGATTCCCTCTGGTTCTTTGGAGACAGGAGTTTCCTTGGATCAGGGGTGGGGCACTTACGAGGTAATGAGGAGTGTGCTGTTTCCAAAGACAGGTCCACTCTCGGGTCAGGACATTCTTCCCCCAAAGGCACTGGTGTCTGTCTCAGTACCACTGCATCCACGGGTACATGGAGATCCTAGGCCTCAGGATGCCCTATTGTGTGATCCCCTCTCTTCCGAACCTCTCCAGAATACCTCTCTGAGGAGGTCCCTCTGAAGAGGTTATGTAAGAGGCAGCATTTAGACTCCCCAGAGGAGTCCATCACATCATTTACAGATCTTGATTTTGAAGGGTCCCCATGGTCGCCTTCTGAGGATGTCTCCTTCACGGGCATCCTAGAAATGCTAAAACAGAGAGGTGGCTGGAAGCCCATTAACCCTTTGGAGGAGGAGTCTGTATACCTGAAGGCCTTTGGATCTCACCCTTCCTTCACTTTCGACGAGCTAATGGATCTAGTTTCTCGAAAGGTGCAGGAGTCTCCAGATTCGGTGGAACTTGTTCCTTGGAGGCCAAATAAGTTTAGCACCTCTCCAGCGGACAACATTTTCTAGCCAAAGGGGCCCCAGTAGGTGCTGTGGTGGTGGCGGGGGCAGCCATCAAGAAGGAACTCTGAGACATAATCTTCTGTCCATCCGCCGAACAAGGAGTCTCGTACTATGGACATTTACAGAAAGCTCACCTTTTCAGCGACTTTTGAGCTTAGATCACAGATTTATCTGACACTTTTCACTAGACTTCAAAGGGATATCCTGAAGGAGCTAAGAGAATACACTCCAAGATTCAGTAGCTGAATGGGGTATCAGAGAAGGTTTCATCTCAGCTCTGCACCATAAATTCAGTGGTCAGATCCTCCATGAGACTAGTTTCTTATGCAGCAGTCGGAGTGAGCAGAGCAGTGGGTTCGGGAATTGCCCTAAGGAGACATTCCTGGATGTGTTTGTGTGACTTTGCGGAGCCCTTTAAATCTTCTTTTGTAAACACCCCTTTCAATGGCTCATCTTTGTTCGTGCCAAAAGTGAAAGACAAGCTAACCAGGTGTGAACAAGAAGGAAATACTCTCTTTGCCATAGGAGTCTGTTTTTCCCTACCTACCTACCAGACTTTATCCAAATGGTCAAAAAGTAGGAAAAATATGGTTTTGTAAATCCCAGAGAGCTTTCCAGGACACAAGTAGTGATTCTTCCCCCAGGGGCAGAGGGGGGAGTAGTAATGGAAGATGCTGGCCACGTGGCAGAGGGCATCTGTAAAATCAGGATGACTGGGATTCCTTTCTTGGTTAGCCCTTTCAGCGCTCCTGAAGGGAGGCCCATCTGTCCATCTCCGGAGGCAGTCAGGGGCCACTTATCTTTGCACCCAGAAGCCTAACAATAACAAAAAAAAGTGGGTACAAAGCATCGTATCTAGTGGTTACTCCATACCCTTTTCCTTCCCTGTCCCAAACATAAACATCCCAGACATTCCAACCAGGCAGAGGGAACAGGCAGCTCTAGAAATACAAAAGTTGCTGTGCAAGAGAGTCATCCAGACAGTCCCCGCAGACCAAATAGGATCTGGAACTTTCTCAAGATTCTTTTAGTTCCAAAGAAAATTGGGGACTGGAGATCCATCCTGGATCTCTGCAAATTAAACAAATAAATAAGAAATTCAAAGTTCCTGATGGTAACACTGCAGTCTGTACTACCGTTTCTGGGACAAGATGATTGGATGTGTCATATAGACTTCCAGGATGCGTTCTACCACATAAAAATGGACAGGCAGTCTAGGAGTCATCTGTGCTTTCGGCTGGGAGCCAGTCAATACCAGTTTTGAGCTCTGCCCTTTGACCTCACTACAGCCCCCAGTGTGTTCACTAAGTGTATGGCAGTAGTCGTGGATCACTTGAGGTGCCTAGGATGGAGTGTTTCCGTACCTAGACAACTGGCTCCTTACCGCCACTACCGAGCATTTACTAGCAAAAGTGAGAGACACCACCTTGCATCACTGCTCTACCCTAGGGATCACAATAAACTACGGAAAATCTCCTTGTTGCCATCTCAGCATGTCGTTTTTATAGGAGCAGGTTTAGATACAACAAAAATAATGGCCAAACTTCCTTTGGAAAGGGGTCAAGTTCTGCAAAGTCGGGTCCAAAAACCTTCTTTCCAAGAATAAAATACAAGCAAGGACAGTTCTGAAAGTCTTGGGGACTATGGCAGCAGCAATAACCCAATAGCACGTCTGCACATGAGAATTCTACAGTGGCTACTGCTCACTCGGTGGTCCATGCAGGAACTACCCATGTCCCACCAAATATTTATAATGGAATCTTCCAAGAAGAACCTTTGTTCGTGGCTTTACTCCACTCCTGTGACATTAGGTCAACCCTTTGTATTTCCCCAGCCACTAGCCATAGTGACCACGGACTCTTCTCAGTTAGGGTGGTGGAGGCATTTTCTGGGAAACAGTCCAAGGCACTTTCCAGGATCACGAGACCCATTTGCACATCAGTGTCCTAGAGATGAGAGCGGTGCTTTTAGCGTTGCAAGCATTCCAGGACTCTCTTCTGCTGGGAGCTGTTGGAGTGCAGATGGACAATGTCAGTTGTGTGGCACATAAACAAGGAGGAACCAAATCTTATCCCCTTTGTTGAGAGGCCCTGAGAGTATGGCACTGGGCAATCTCATCCCAATGCTTTCTGATAGCAAAAGACATCCCGGGGAAATCCAACAAGATTGCAGATAGACTCAGCAGAGCAATTCTGATGCCTCACGAGTGATCCCTAAAACAGGAAATGACTGAAAAGGTTTTCCTCAAATGGGGCCATCCTTGCTGCGACCTTTTTGCTACATCCATAAACACCAAATGCAGCTGCTGCTTTGCCCTGAGCCCCCCCCCCCCCTCTGGGGGAGTCACCAAGGGATGCATTTTTTCACGATTGGCCATCTGGTCTTCTGTATGCCTTTCCTTCCTTTCCATTGATACTCAGAGTTCTTCAGAAAGCTAAGCACTTGGGAAGGAACTTGATACTCATCGCCCCATACTGGCCTCGTCAAATCTGATTTCCCTTTCTGTGGCTTCATCTCCAGGAGGAGCCTTGGATTCTGAACCCAGTTCTGGACCTCCTGACTCGTGTCCGGGACACCTCACCCCTCCCTTCAAACCCCCAAATTGACAGCTTAGCTGCTGTGATTCCAACCATAGCTAGGCTCCCTAACCTTTCTCTGTCAGTGAAACATATCCTGATTTCCTCTCATAAGGTTTCATTGATAAAGTTGTATAGAAGCAAATGGAAAAAAATTTTCCTTATGGGCATTAAGTAGTCGCATTCTTCTCCAATGGCTTCCATACTTGAATTCTTAGCAAAGCTGTTTAAATGAAGGCACAGCTGTAACTACTATATGAGTTCAGTTTGCAGTGATATCTAATTTCCATCTAGGTGAATCAGGCCCCAATGTGATGTCCCACAGACTTTACAAAGCATTTCTTAAAGGTACTCTTAAGACCACCCATTAAAGCACCTCCAGCATCATGGAACTGGAATTTGTCTTATCCACTTTGATTCTTCTCCCATTCGAACCTGCATCATCCTGCGATCTCAAGTAGTTGACTTGGAAGACCATTCTTTTGATAGCCATTACTTCTGCTAGAAGAGTTTTAGAGCTGTAAGCATTGTCAATAAAGCCCCTCTACATGCTTTTCCACAAAGGCAGAGTATCCCTACATACAAACCCATCCATTCTACCCAAAGAGTGCTCAGAATCTAATTTAAGCCAGTCCATTGAACTACCATTTTTCCCCCCAACTATGAGAATAAGGTAGAATATATGCTGCACCAAACTGGATGTACAATAGGCAATGATGTTTTCACTTACATAGGACAAAGGACTTCCAGAAAATCTGACCAATTATTAGTGTCCTTTTCAGACTCAAAGAAAGGTGCTCCTGTGTTTAAAATCACCCTTTTGAAATGGCTATCAGATTTTTTGAGATTGGTAAGTAAAGGTAATACTAAGAACTTTTTCAAAAACTAAAAGTTCATTTTACAAGAGCCATTGTGACCTCTTCTGCCTTCTGGATGAGACTACCTATTGATACTATTTGTGCTGCAGCAACATGGGCAAGGTCGCATACCTTTATCACTCATTACAAAGTCGATTTGGCCTCCAGGAACAGGACCTCCTTTGGATCCATTGTTCTGAAGAATGTTCTCCCTTGAGCCACCCAAGAAAGATGGTATTAGAGACATTGTCCCAACCTGCTAAGAATGAAGGTGAGATAGGACAACATCACATAAAGAAGTTATGTACTCGACATAATGTTCCATGTGTGTTATCCATCTCGCCTTCATTCTTGCATCCCACCCTCCTTCCCCCAGCCCTTGGTTCCTGGAAGACTGAGCTGATGCAATTGGCTAATAATGTTCTCTGATTGCTATATGAGGTATTCAATGACTCTTATTTACTATCTTCGTTGTATCTTCAAACAATATCTGGGTAGCTCTCCTAGTGCATGATGGGATAGGGTTTTTAGCCATGAGCTAGTGGAAGATTTCAAGCTTTTGTATTGGGCTGAGTCAGATCTGATGTTCGAATCCGAACCCAAACTGCTAAGAATGAAGGCGAGATGGATAACACATATGGAACGTTATGGTGAGTACATAACTTCTTTTTTAGAGAAATGTGTAACCTCCAAATTAATATTACAATGGAAAGGCACTCATTTTACACAAGGGATCAAAACCCTGGGGAAACTTTTTGCAGCATATATAACTGACTTGAGAAATAAAGCTAAAACAAGCAGATTTGGTGATTTTAAGAGATGAGAAGATAAAAGACAGATGTGTGTGTTAGAGATGATGCTGTGAGAAAGAGTTTGCTTCATGACAGTGATTTACCTTTGAATAAAGCCACTGAGTTCTGTCAGATATGAGCTCACAGAAAAGCACACAAATATGCTTTTAAATGAGAAATGCATGCTTCCAGTGTCTTTTAAAGCTAATGTTGATAGTATGCAGTATGCGTTTAAAAGAAACGGGCCGAAGCACATGGCAGCTACTGTGAATCCTGTAACAGTCCCTGGAAAACCCTGTAGCTGTCTAGCAAATTCCAGAGCATGCGCAGTCTCAGTGAAGCACAAGGGTGAGTCAGTAAACTCAAAGCATGTTCAGTCACCTAGCCTCATAGTCAGCTGTAGTAATTGTGGTGGTAATCATGTGTCTGAAAGAGAAAAGTGCTTGGCTTTTGGTCAGCAGTGCCACAGATGTAAAAAGTGGAATAATTTCCAAAGATTTTATAAATCAAGAGAGGCACATTCTTTTATTAAAAGAGAACATTCAAAGAGGTTGATCAAATAGAAAGCTGTGACCCTACTTTTTATGTTGATGGTGTGTATGCTTAATGAAACAGTCAGTGCAGTAGATTTGTGGGCAAAGAATGAAGTATTTTGTACCGTTTGGATAAATCCAATAGAGCTCAAAGTTAACAGGTTCAAAGTGCAATGTTATGTCAACAGAAACAATTGTTAGAGTATGTACTGGTGAGAAACTTGATTTGGCAGTGTGCGAAGTTTGTTGCTTATGGTGGTGAAGAAATTCAAACCAGAGGTTCAGTAGTGCTTTCGTGTTACTCTGCTGGGAACAGCTATGACTTGCAATTTTATGTAGTCAAAAGACACGTACAGTCATTATTAGGCCTCAGAGACAGTTTGAAAATGGGACTACTTTAATTTAATAAGGAAGTCCACCATGTAAGCTTAAAAGACAACTGTTATAATTTCACCCAGCCTGTTTTCTCTACCTATGCTGATCTTTATGGAAGACAAATTAGGCAAACTCCCAGTTGTGTATTCCATAAAGTTAGACCCTGAAGTCAGCCCAGTTGTTAGACCAGCCTTGAAAGTTCCAGTAGCTGTGCAAAGCAGAGTCAAAGCTGAGCTAGATAAAGTAGTGCAGCAAGGTGTGATTTGTCCAGTTGACAAACCAACTGAATGGGTATCTTCCATGGTAGTAGCTCATAAGAAAAGCTCATATGATATCAGAATATGTATTGATCCATGAGGTTTGAGCAAAGAACTGACCTCAGCATATCTTCATTGCTAACCACTTTCAGTACACCTTTTGGCAGATACCGATTTTTGAAAATGCCATTTGGTGTAAATTCTGCCAATAAAGTCTTCCAGCGTGCCATGGAACATTTTTTTTCTGGATATCCATGTGCTATTATTGTAGATGATATTCTAGTAGGAGTTAATGGTTGTCAAGCATGACAGAAACCTCAAGAAAGTTCTGGAAAGAGCATGGAAAGTGGATCTTAAGCTGAATCCTCAGAATTGCAAGTTCAGGCTACAAGAAGTTACTTATGTTGGTCATTATTTACTAGTTCAGGCTTACGACTAGATCCTTCCAAGCAAACAGCAATTCTTGAGATGCCAGCTCCAGACAATGTTCAAGCCCTACAATGTTTTCTTGGCAAGGTTAACTACCTAGGCAAGTTCATTCCAGACTTAAACCAACTATCAGCACCACTCAAGAGAGTTGACATGCAAAGATGTATCCTGGTCCTGGTTAAAACGCTACCAAAGAGCATTTGATGTCCTGAAACAGAGAATTGCCTGTCCACCAGCTCTCAGATACCTTGATGTTTACAAACCCGTAACTCTTTCTTGTTTTTAGTTTTGGTGCAGTCATTTTTCAAGAGGGTAGACCAGTAGCCTGTGCGTCCAGAACTATAACGCAAACCAAGATGCAGTATGCCCAGATAGAGAAAACTCTTGGCAATTTTGTTTGCATGTTCGAAGCTCCATGATTATCTTTATGGCCAACCAATTCAAATCGAAACAGATCAACCTCTAGTCACTATTTTGAGAAAGTCTGTGCATACAGCTATAGCTAGACTGCAACACATGATGTTGAAATTGCAAGAGTATAATTTCAATCTTGTCTACAGAAAAGGCAAACTTCTTTCTCTTGCTGATACTTTATCCAAATCTCCCAGAAATACCACTGAGCAGCATGAAATTGAGCAAATTGATTTTGAAGTCATGGAAGTGAGAAATTTTTCTTACACGTGTCTTGATGAGCTTAAAAGTCACGCAGCCTCTGATCCAGTTCTTTGGAAGCTCAACCGCTTTATCAGTCAAAGATGGCCGTCAGAGCAATCTTGTTTACCTCATGACCTGTAACCGTATTTTCCTTACAGAGATGAGATTTTGTTTGACAAATGGTATCATCATGAAAGGTCCAAAAGTGATTGTTCCAAAATCCATACAACAAGAGCATATTACCATTTTGCATTGTGGCCACCCAAGAACTGATTCTACCAAAAGAAGGGTGAGAGGACTAGTACTTTGGCCTTCTATGTCAAGGGATATTGAGCGAGTACTTTCATCTTGTTTTGTCTGTAATAGTACAAAGCCACATCAACAGAAAGAACCACTTCATCTAAACCAGATTCCTGACCTACCTTGGTCGACAGAATTTAGAGAGATTTTCGAATGGAATGGTCAACATTACTTGGTGTTAGTAGACGCTTGTTCAAATTGGTTTGAGATTGACCTACTTCTAATCTAGTGCCCAGTACTGTCATTAAGGTGAAGCATTATTTTGCAGTCCATGGTAGTCCGCCCAAAGATATTTCTGACAATGGTACACAGTTTACAAGCCAGCAGTTCAAGAGGTTTGCTGAAGAGTGGGACATTATTCATGTTTCAAGTAGCCCTGAGTACCCACATTCAAATAATTTTGGCAGAATCTGCAGTTCAAAGTGCTCAACAGTTGTTAGAGAAGTCGAAACGAGACAATAGCAGTGTTTTTCTGAATCTCCAAAATATTCCTCATGATAAGCATCTTGGTTCACCTGCGCAAAGGCTTTTGTCGAGACAAACCAGAACCGTACTACCAGTCAGTAGCAATTTGTTGGTTCCCTGTGCTAAAATGAACAAAGCAGTGAAGGCTCAACTCATGAAAAGGCGTTAGTCCCAGACGTCCTGTTTTGATAAGTCCAGCAAACTGCTCAGTCCATTACGAGAAGGAGAAATGGTGAGGATGTAGATGTCCAAAGGTTTTGATCTTATTGGAGTCGTGAAAAGTACATGTCCAGAGTCTAGATCTTACATTGTGGAATCACAAGGCGTTGAATTTAGGCAGAATCTGAAACATTTAGTACCAGTGTCTGAGCCTGTATTGCAGCATCTTTCCTGTGAAAAAGACTCTAGATGTCAGAGCGAGTTATTCAGTGTTCCAGTTCCAGAGGACATTCCAGCAAATATCCCTGTTCCTGAGAAGATTCCTGAAACTTATGAAACAGATTGTTCACTAATGACTGTCCCCTTTTGCTAAACCCAGTCTTAATTACTATATCACTAAATCAGGTTGCATTTCCAGACCATGTTCCAGATACATGGCAACTTGAACATGAACATTGTGTTAATTTCTCAGTGACTGTATAATTGCATGTGTTTTTCAGATGTCATTTTATTGTGGGCAGCTTACTAAAGAGGGAGGATGCAGATCCGTATGTATATATACCTTTAAGAAGCTTTCCGTAGGCTTGCACATGTGAATAAAGTGCTGAACATGTGCGACCCAGGCTGCCATTTTGTAGAGATGTAAGCATGCATGTATGTAATGGTCTGTCAGTTAATCCGTTCGTTTATATTTTGTTACTGCTCTCAATCCTGATGTGTTTCTATATAATGCATATAAACGAACTACCCTGCCTGTTTGTCTTGAATCATTGCACAAGTGACAAAGACCAAGTTGAAAATTAATTTCAACCAAAAGATCTTGCTTCTGTCTTTCTGTTAGCTATCTTTTTTTAGATTCTGGTTGAATAGTTGATGCACCATGTAGATTTTTGGAAACAGTTGAAGGTTTTCATTTCTCAGTTGAAGGACATATGTTAAGTCTAGGAATTGTCTCAAAAAAAAGTCTGTTTCTATGTGGCTATGGTTTGGCAGCCCCTTTTATTTTGCAGTGTGGAGTTGCTGACTTTATGAAGTTTGTGTAGCTGCTACCTTTGGTGTTAAATATACACATTTGCAGAACACATGACAAGCCTTAGTACATTTCCATGTATAGGGTAAGTTTTGCTACAACAGTCTTGCAAGAGATGTTGGCTGTTGTCTCCACCTAATCTCATCAGATTTACAATTTAGTTAGATTACAGAAAAAGGGTTATGTCAGGGCTGGCAACTCGGTACGTAAAAATCTACTGCCAATCATTAGCGGACCGGAGTTCCGCTGTGGCAACCCCTAACCGAGAAAAGCCGAAAGATACAACAACAGAAAAAGGGTTACCAGCTTGACGTGAATTTAATTTTCGTTATAATGCAATTGAATGACAATGTTCCTTTAATGGTAGGTAATTAAATTATTTTGGCTTTGACGGAACTCTTTCTTCCATCTTTTAACTTAATGTCGGGCTTCTGTTTGCTGTTTGTCCCAGTATATGATGTTTTGGAAGGTGAAGGATGAACCTAATGGGAATATAAGAAAGATAGGATGTCAAAGTAGTCAGGGTTCACAAAAGATGGTTTGGAAATAATTTTGTGAAATGCTTGCTATTGCTGGAATTAGACATCAAATATATGAAACCTTAACTGCTGCTGCTAGAATTTTTGACATACTGTGAAAAAGAATGGGGTAATGTGTGTTGTGGTAGAAGGTTATCAGTAGCTGGAAGATATGCGTTTGTAGAGCATAATATCTTAAATGTGACACCACAGCATCACATAGCAGTAAAGAAGTAGAAATGAAAAATAATTAAATTCCTTGTTACTTTGAAGGTGTTCTGTAATGGTAAAGTGTTGATTTTCAATAGCCTGGATAAAGAAGTTTGGAAAAATAATGAACTACCCTTGAAACTAGCCCAACTGCATTTTAAACAAATGGACTGAGATATTGTCAAGAGGAGATATGTTAGTGTTTCTAGAGAAACAAGAGGTTGAATAAGAACTAAGTGACTTAGAATAAGAAACATCTTTTTGTGCATATTTCCTTGTTACAAGACTGTTGAATATACTGGAAAGTTCTACTTGATGGCATTGTCAGGGGGTAGTGGTGGGTGGTTGTAGTAGTAGTAGTAGTAGTAGTAGTATGGCCATGTATTCAAATTTACATTATTGAAAGGTTTATGCAGCACATTTATTTAAGTCTAAAGTTGGCCTATGTGCATGTAAGCAACTGCTTTCATGTTTACCTGTTGGTAAGTTTTACAGGTTTAAGGGCTGTTACCTGATTTGGTAGATACATTCTAATTTGTGTGTCTCAGTAGATATGAAGTTCTTCATATCAGTTATAATGCTTGTAAAATGTTAATAGAAGTTCAAGTACTAGTGTTTATTTTAATGTTCACAGTAGCATGAAAAATGTGCTATGTGACGAGTTTAACAATTACGAAAATGTAAATTGTTAGTTCTGGTTAGGACGTAGTGGAGTTTGAGCATTTAATAAACAGGTTGGAAATGTAGGAGGGGTCTACACATACCTATTTGTTTTCTTAAAGATTTACTCGAGAAAAAATATGAAAGGCTTAAGTTGGCTTAAAGTTGGGAAAAGCCGAAAGACACAACAACAACAACATTGTGTTGTAAATTTATTGTTAAAACTTTCATCTATTGGTATTATCTTTATTAATTACAATTTAGTTGATTTTGAAGTGTTAATTATTGGACTTTCAGTGTTTATATTTTAATAATTCAAAATTATGAGGGGTGGATGAATTCAGGATCATGCAAGTACTGCAGTGTGTTTAACTGTATGAAAAACTGAGTTTCATTCAGAACACAAGCATTAATCAGTTTAAACAGTAGGAATAAATATTCAATTTGATTTTTTTCTGATGCAAGACCAATGTGATGGGCGCTTGCAAGTAACAAGTGTTGAAGATTAAATGTATTTTATTTTGGGTGTACATTTACATTAAAGAAGTTGGAAACCGGTATTTGTTATGTAGGATAAATCATTAAGAGTCAGTGGTATGCTTGTTGTTTGCCTGAGTGTATTAGAAAGTAGATTGTTTCTTCTGCTGAACAGCATATCATTTGCAATATACAGTGGGATGTAGTTATATGGAAATATTTGACTGTAAGAAACTGTTGCATTGCAAATTAAAGTTGTGAATGTGGAATGCAAGTATTGTAAGAACATATAAATAGAATATTGTGAAGTACTAACTGTTCTGGTAAATTATCTGGAGGTGTAATACTGTGTGGAAGGGTGTTCCTATCTTTTTTATTTTAAAAAGTGAGAAGAATGAGGTTGATATAACGTTGTTGAAGTATTGGAAAATTTTATCTCCAGTTACAGAAAGATGTTAATTTCAAGTGAAGTAAAGCTTGAGTGTATGGGCTGATAAAAGAACTAAACAGAAGTATACAATTTCAAGTTACAAGTAGAATCTAGGAAGAATAAACCTTTCTAGGGAATAATTTGGAAGGGTAATATAAAGAGATTTCCCAGTATGTTAGTTTTTTGTATGCTAAAAGTAGTGTGAAGTTATGTATGTGAGAGTAATTATGAATCAGAAAATGTTTCACGTGTAACAGTCATTTTATTATTTGAAGTTTTTTATAAAAGAATACTAAGTAAATTGCATCCCGTGTAATAACATGGTTAGGATGATATGAGTATACCAGTCATGCTAACTGTGCCTCATTGACAACGAAAGATGGTCACTCTGAATAACCCTAGTCTTCAGTATATGTATGTACGTAATTTAGCTTTGCTTGTCCCTGTTGGTTGTTATGGACAGATAAGATAATGTGGCCAAAGCAAACATGGTACAACTTGGTTAAAAAGTTAAGGAGAGGAAGGTTAGCTACTCAAGAAGTACGATATGTCTGAGGAGGATGTTGTATGTTAAATATGATGCTGCACTCAGATGAGCTCTAGATTTGTGAAGAAAGAAAAATGCAATAACATTGGACAGTATTTTATGAGATTTAGAAATAAAAAATAAGGTAAATGGATATAGATGTAGAGAGAGATATTGTATCCTAAAGGTAAGAGCAGCTATGGGAGTTATTGATAGTTTTTGCAGTGGTGTTGTCTGGCAGTGTGACAGGCATGGGTGCCAGTTTTCCTAATGGCGGGTCTTTTGGGAGGGGGGTTAGAAAACATTGCATCGTAGAGAAAGTAGAAGAGAATTGCAGTAATATAAAGGAGGTTATAGGAATTGGATGTGAGTGTGTAAATTGGCAGTAAATGCGTCACACAGACTGAAGTAATTGTAGGTGTTGAAAGTGCTGTGACAGTAAAGGTGATTTGATTAAATGGTACATCCAGCTTTCACCTGAGAAGAAAAGCACCAACATTACAGTAAGTAAAGCAGGTGAGATTGATGTGCAACAGCTTTTTTCCGTAATGAATACAATCACAATCTTTGTAAGTACATCATGGGAAGTAAAAAAATTATGCAGATTTTACTAAACACATAAGACCTTAGGAATAATAGGAATGCTGGTATACTCAAATTCTATGAAAATGTGTGTAGTGTGAAATGGCATGTTTAAAATGTCAGTGTTGTAAATGTTTGTACAGTAACAGTAGTAAAGAAGCATTTAAAATAAATCTTGATCAGCAGCATTCCCAGTACAAGAGGTTAGCCATAGACAGATGCTGGAGCAGTCTGGTATCCCCTCCATGGAGCTGGTTTCTTCTGCACACTGAGGATGCCTTCAGGAAACCTGGTTGTAAAGACTGCAATTTGTAAGTTTTTTTCTCTTGCCCAGAAGTAGTAAAGAGTTGCTTGTTTGAGCCTCTTGGTTTCTTCCCAACAGCTTCATGTAGTAAAATGTACTCTCACGTTGGGCCTCTTTTTTTTTTTTTCCCCCCCCTCTTCTTTGTACTTTTTTAATTATTGCTATGTTGTCTTTTGCTGGAAATTTGTGTTTCTTGTCAACTTCTAAAATTACCCATGTCTCTAAGGCGTATGCTTGCAGGAGCCATACACTTGAAGGGTATTCCCCATCTCTTTTTGCTAAGATGATCAGGTCACATCTTGTGAACATGGTAAAACTTTTTTTTTAGTGTAGAGTAACCTGAAGAGTTCATAATGCCGTTCTTAGTCAATTTTGCAATACTGATTCGTGGATGATCTTGCCATGCAGAAGCCCATGACTGGCGTGATTTCCAGAGTCTTTTCATCAGACCTAGTTGAGGGATGTCCAGTGGTCAACATGTGGATGGACTAGTATAAGAAGGACGTTTTGTGCCATCTTTTCTTTCTAGTTGTACAGTCTGATGCTCTAATGCATTATCAGATGCTCACAGTCCATCAGCCAGCTCTTTTTCTCCTGAGTTTCGTAAACTGTTTTCAGATAGGTGCCCCACTGGGGAATTTTTCATCTGATTAATGTTCCGAAAAGTTAATAACTACTTGAAGTCTGGGGAAACAAATCCTGCATAAAGAAATTCCATTATTTTTGTCTTGTTTTGTATGGGGCTTCAGCATATCATTTCTAGTTATCAAGCTTGTGCTAGGTTTTGCGCCAAGACTCTTAAGCATACGGCTGAAGTCCTCGCAGCCCATGTGGAGTCCTTGGACCCGGTTCCTTTCACTTCTTCTCTTTCTATACCCTTGACTGCTACTTTGCCAGAGAAACACAAAGACAAAAAGCCTAACGACAAGGATTCAGCATATGACAGTGATCATTCTGCATCTAGGTCCAAGTCTGCTAACTCTGGTGAGGCATGTTTGCAGGCCCCTAGGTCCGACGACTACTAGGCCCAAGCACTCTGGCATGACTTCCTGGGAGACCACACTTGCAGGAGGCTGGTCAATTTTGCTTTCTCCACCAGCTTTGGTTGGGTCTGAAATCACTCAGCAGGCCTCAACTTTCCAACGTCCAGTTGTTTACCAAGGAAAATGGCTCATCTTCCACTGTTGTTTTGCAGGAACTCACTCCAGTAATACAGACAGAGGTTGTAGTCATCCAACTGTGTAAAGAGTCCTCTCTTTCTAAGTGGGCACCTAAATTAGGGAGAACAGTCGGCCTACCTCAGCCTGTGTCCCAGTCATCAGCCACTACAAACCAAGCTGAAACTCGGGAACTTATTAAATTTGCCCTGGAATTTATGGCTTTTATGAAATCCACAGAGACCAGCCAGACACTACAGTCTACTTCCCCCCACAAAAGAAGGATGTGTCTCTTAAAGAGGAAGAATCTGAGGATGAAGAATTGTATTAATGTAACCCCCCCCCCCCACCAACCTACACCGACTCAGATGATACCCTCTCTTCTGCTTTGGCCCCAGAAGATTTATCCTTTAATTTTTTTTTTGGTCTTGCATTGTACAAAGGTGGCCTTTCATTGTAAGATCAAGGAATTATCTATGGGCCAAACCCATTGCAGGCAGCTTTTATGTCTGTTATCTCCTAGATCACTGGCTATTACTCTGGTTCATGTTGTAATTGATCTTCAAAGACTTCTCTCTACACCCAGACTCAAACCAGTTATTTTCTTTTACAGCGTTAGTCACAGGCATTTCTACAAGACCCCACAAGCTGATCTCTCTCTAGTTTCAACTGAAACCAGTAAGGGTACCCCTAAGCTTGCTGCTTGATATCCCTTAACTAATGACAGGGAAGGTAGATGCTAGACAGGTTTGGAAAAAATATTTTTCATCTGCTACCCTGTATGTGAGGACCCTCAATTTCACATATTAAAATCCTTTACTACTTACAGGAACAAGTCATTACTAAGACAGATTTATTTATTTTATTTTACATTTGTTAACTGGGAAGGTCCGACTGGCTTTTTTGGTCTATTTTCAGTTGAGGCCCAGGGAGCAAAGCTCCATAGTTATATACATGAAGACAATGTGACTTGACAATTATATACTTGTGTACAAGAACAGATTCATACTTTGACACTTATATACTTTGTACAGAAACACTTGGAGAAATGTATTCTTGTTATGCCAGACTTATATAATAGGTTTGAGAATTATAAACTTTTATGCATGAACATAGTGATTTTAGTTGTACATAGATGTGTAAGTTCTCTTGTAGTTCAGCAGTACACTAATCTAGCATCTGAATCAGCCAAGGTATAGGAGCTATGGTTGTGATAATTCTGACATGAAGCCTGGTTTTAAGAGATGCATGGTAAATAGTGAAGGGGTTAGTCAGAGTTTGTACAAGGGCATAGCCAATGTGTTGTGTTTTTTAGCAGATGTTTTGAATTGAGTTAGAGGGGACTGCAGTGAGTTCAGCAGGAAGTGAGTTCCAGAGTTTGCCTACATAGCTAGTAAACAGAGAGTCACCAGCTAAATTGTTGGCTCTAACGGTTTTAACTAGCGATTTGAAGTTGTTCTGTCTCACCGTTCATTCTTTATTGATGGGTTTGGAGCCGATCCCGTGGCTCCGAGTCGGCCAGTTGTAAAGCTTGAGGCCTTCAAATAGCCCGAGGCCAAATCCCTATCTCATGATGCACCTAGAGTTATGTCAGATCTAGTTTGCCGCTGCAATAGATCAGAGGTTCTGCTATTAGCTCAGGCCAGTAAAACTGTTTTTCTTCTTAATTATTTACTTATATTTAGATGGATAGTTTAAATAGTTTATAAGCTCTTATAGCTTTCTGGTGTGTGTTACTGCATTTTAGTCCCTTCCCTTAGTGTGGTTTAAAAAAATTCCTAGTTGGCCTTTTATTTTAGACCTAGTTTTGAAACTCTTCTAATTGACAGTGTATGTTTAGTCGGTGACCTTTGTCACATTTTTTGCTAAATAGTTAGTGTATAGTTACTTGCTGTGTGGTGTGTTTAACCTTGAATTTATTTTAGAAAGGCTTGAATTTATTAATTACTGTTGCAGTTTTGTAGTTAACAGTAATTTGGTTTGGCATAGATATTCCTTAGAATATTTAGACAGTGTGTTGTACCTTATAGCAGCTATCCTTTTTCCTTGCATAGTCTGCTCATATTGTGCGTGTTAGACAGTTTGTGGTGACAACCTTTTTCCAGTCACTTTAATTTTTACATTTGCATTAGTGTGTGTGTGTGATTTAGCCTGATTTTATTAAGGCTTTTTGTGGATAATTACTGTCAGAATTTTTTGTGGTGACAGTAATTTTTCTCTCAGTTTTCAATAGCTGACCAAAAGAAGCATGCTAACGCTGGCTTCAAAAAGTGGCCAAAAGATGTCTGTACAGACAGCCATGTAAATTGTGTGTACTGTCTAGGAGCCCTGTATTTGCAGGATAGCGGTTCTATATGCCATTCCTTCTCCTCAAGGAAAGGAAAAGAAAACTGATTGACAGAGGGTTGTTGAAACTGTCGTTCCAAGAAGCTTTGAGCAACCGAGAAGGATCCAGCAAATCCTCAAAGTCTTCTAAGAGTTCAGACTCTAAGAAATCCAGAATAACCTTCGACTTCGGCTCCACTGCCATCAGAACTGACAGTTTTTTCTTTTCGGATCCGGTCCGCAGTCTTGGAACTGGTATCTGAAGCTCCTAAGTGTCCGTTACTACACTCAGTACCACCTTCGGTGCGCTCATCTCGGTCCTCTATCAGCCTTTCTGATCTGGATGTGGATTGTGTGGTGCAGAAGCTGTTATCGGCACCGGCCTTGGCAAAAATTTTATCTGCTTTGACCCAAATGGCTTCGGAGCCGAAGACCCTTGCACCAGCTCAAACTATTCCTCCTCCAAGCCATGCTAGTCCTTCGGAGCCAGAGGAGTCAAACCTGCTGATCGTGGAACCCTCGGAACTGACGCCTGCTCCATTGTCTTCGGCTCCATGCACTCTGACATCCTCTGTGCTGATCAAGGACTCTAGGAGCCGACACGCTCTGGTCAGGTCCGGGGAGGATATTCGGACCGACTTGTCTGTTCTGACTCTGCCTCTCGGGGCTTCGGTTCAGATGAGCACAGCTCCTGCCTCTGGTTCGGGGCCCACTGTCCCAGTGCCGGGGGTATCGACTGTTTCCTCGGATCCATTGGTTCCCTCATCATCGGAGCAGAGGTGCTTTCGATGCCATGAGGAGAGTCCTGTCTCCTAAGACATCCTCGACCTCAGGTCCGGCTTCCTCCTCCCCTAAAGCACCTGTGTCTGCTTCTGCCTCACACATCCTGACCAAGTGTAGAGACCCAGAGCCTCAGGAAGCCCCATTGGGTGGCTCTTACTCTTCCGAGACCTCACCAGACACTCCTACTGATGAAGTGCCCAGGAAGAGATTGTGTAAGAAGAAACATCTAGACTCTCCTCAGGAGTCTCTAACATCCGATACTGACTTAGATGAGTCAGAAGGGTCCCTCTCTGAAGAAATCTCATTCACTGAGATACTTGAAATCCTTAGGCAGAGGGGTGACTGGCAGTCCAAAAGCCCTACTGAGGATGAGTCAGTTCTCCTGAAGGCTTTCAGGTCTCAGTACTCCACCTCTTGGGTGTGATGAGCTAATGCAGCTGGTCTCATGAAGGGTGGAAGTCTCCGGATACTATGGAGCTTGTCCCTAGGAGGCCTAATAAGTTCATTTCTGCCCTCCTTTACAAATCTTCCTTAACAAAAGTTGTTCCAGTTGATGCCATGATGGTGGCGGCAGCCACCAAAAAGGAAATGTCTGAAACGTTCTCGTCTATCCATCCTCCTAATAGAGACTCCAGGATCGTGGATAGCTATGGGAAGCGCATGTTTAGTTCAGAGGCTTTCGCTCTTCGTTCACTCAACTATTTAACCCATTTTACCAGGTTACAAAGAGAGCTTCTTAAAGAGCTAGGAGATGTTTTTCAGGGTACAGTAGCTGCAGGAGCTACCGACAGAGTTGCCGCCCAGCTTGCTACCCTCAATTCTATAGTAAACTCATCCATATGCCTCATCTCATATGCAGCTGATGGAATGAGTAGGGCAGGTAGTACAGGAGTTGCTCTTAGACACTCCTGCATGTGCTTGTGTTCCTTCGCGGAGTCCTTCGTCATCTTTCGTGAATACTCCCTTTGGCTCGTTCCTTTTCGGGCCTAAAGTGAAGGAAACCTTAACCAGGTGTGAGCAGGACGGAAAGACTCTGTCTGCCATAGGGGTCTGTTTTTCCACCCCTACTAGACCCTAACCTAAGGGTCAAAGGGGAGGAAAAATGTGGTTCCGAAAAGCCCAAGGAGCCTTTCAGGACACACGTGGTGAACCCCTCCAGAGGCAGAAGAGGGGGCAATAATGGAAGATGCCACCCTCGCAGCAGAGGGGGGACCACAACACCAGGGCGACATAGATCACTTCTCTGGGAATCCCTACCAGAGCTTCTGAAAGGAGGCCCGACTGTCCTGCTCTGGAGGTAGTCGGGGGTCACTTATTTTTGTACCCAGATGTCTGGCTCAAAATAACAAAAGACAGCTGGATACAAAGTATCATTTCCAGAGGATACTTAATCCCATTCGCCACACCCCCTCCACCCATAAGAAAAATCCCAGACGTTCCACTCAGTTACAGGGAACAAGCAACAATAGAGGTCCAAACGTTGCTAAGGAAAAGTCATCCATCCAGTCTCAGCAGACTAGACAGGATCTGGAACTTACTCAAGATTCTTTTTAGTTCCAAAAAAGACTGGGGGGACTGGAGACCCTTATTGGACCTCAGCAGACTGAACAAATAAGTAAAGAAAGAGAAGTTCCGGATGGTCACGCTTCAGTCTGTACTTCCCTTCTTAGGGAAAGAAGATTGGATGTGCTCGATAGATCTCAAGGATGCATACTACCACATAAAAATGGCCAGGCCATCCAAGAATCATCTGCGCTTCCGGCTGGGAGCCAATCCTTACCAGTTTCGAGCGCTGCCCTTTGGTCTCACTACAGCCCCCCGAGTGTTCACCAAATGCTTGGCAGTGGTCACGGCTCACCCGAGGCGTCTAGGATTCCAGGTGTTTCTGTACTTGGACGATTGGCTCCTTACCGCCACCACCAGGCACCAACTCACTCTGCAATCAATTGGGCATTGCAATCAACTCAGAAAAATCTGCCTTGTCGCCATCGCAGCATATCGTTTTTATTGGGGCAGAACTGGACACCACCACCACCCACATTAAGGCTTCCAATAGAAAGAGTCTTTCTTCTTCGTCAGCATGTCAGCGTTCTGATATCCAAAGACAGAGCACCAGCATCAGAAGTTCTGAAATTGTTAGGCATGATGGCAGCAGCAATTCTAGCCATACCACTAGCTCATATGCACATGCAGATACTGCAATGGCTGTTGTTCACTCAATGGTCTTACCAAGCGCTTCCCATGTCTCTCACGATAATGATCACAAATTCTTGCAAAAAGGATCTTCATTGGTGGTTGACCTCACTTCATGTCATGATAGGACACCCATTTGTGCTACCGCCTCCAGTGGCCACAGTGACCACGTGACTGATAGGTTGGGGGGGGGCATTTTCAGGGAAAGACTGCCCAAGGCACATGGACTGATCAAGAGACGCATCTGCATATCAATGTCCTGGAGATGAGAGCAGTACTTTTGGTGTTGCAGTACTTTTCAGGACTCTCTTCCTCTGGGTACGATTGCGATTCAGACAGACATGTCTGTGGTCTGGTATTTGAACAAACCAGGAGGAGCCAGGTCTTACCCCCTTTGTCACGAGGCTCTCATAGTATGGCAGTGGGCTGTTTCCACCCAGTGCTTTCTGTTGGCAACACACATCTGGGGGAAATCCAACATGATAGCAGTCAAGCTGAGCAGGGCAATTTTGTTGCCCCATGAGTGGTCTCTCAAGGAAGAAATAGCAGACAGGATATTCCACAGGTGGGGCTAGCCTTGCTGCGACCTTTTTGCCAGTCACATGAACACGAAATGCAGAAGCTACTTTGCCCTGATCCCCCCTCCAGGAGAAGCCCCAAGGGACGCACTCATACACGATTGGCCTCCGGGTCTCCTCTATGCATTTCTACCAATCCTGTTGATACCCAAGGTACTACAGAAAGCAAAAACCCTGGGAAGGACCATCATTCTAATAACCCCTCATTGTCCTCTTCAGATTTGCTTCCCCTTCCTTTGACTTCATCTTTTGGAGGACCCTTGGATTCTCGACCCAGTTACGGACCTTACGACGCACTCGTCGGGGGGGACTTCATCCCTCTCTGCAGTCCCTGAAGCTGACAGCTTGGCTGCTCCAATTCCCATAATAGCTAGGTTCCATCGTCTTGCCAATGAGACAAAACATATCCTCTTATCCTCTCATAAATTTCCTCCTAGGAGGCTATATCTTAGCAAATGGAAAAAAAATTTCCATATGGGCCTCTGAAACAGTACTAATCCTTACCAAGCCCCCATGGCCTCCATTTTAGAGTTCTTGACTATGATTTTTAACAAAGGAGCTGCAGCAGCAACAGTTTGTGTTCAACTGGCTGCTATTTCTAATTTTCATCTTGGATTTGAAGGATTGAATATTATGTCTCACAAGTTATCCAAAGCCTTTCTCAAAGGGACCTTTCATATTAGACCACCTGTGAAATCTAAGTTTTATGCTTTCCCGTATAATTCTTCTGCCATTTGAACCAGCTTCTTCTTGTGACGACATATTTTTGTTATGAAAAAACATCTTTCTAGTAGCAATTACTTCTACCCGCAGTGTGTCAGAGCTTCAGGCTTTATCCATCACGTCTCCTTACTTGATATTCCATGTTGACAGAGTCTCATTTAGAGCAAACCCCTCATTCTTGTCCAAAGTTTGCACTGAAGCCAGTGTCAACCAAATTATTGATTTGCGAGTCTTCTTCCCCAACCATTCAAACAATTTAGAGTTCATGCTGCACAAACTTGATGTTCACAGACAGCTCAGATTTGATTTGGATAGAACAAAAGACTTCAGAATATCAAACCAGCTTTTTGTTTAATTTTCAGACTCCAGGAAGGGTAGACCAGTGGCTAAAACAACTCTGCCTAAATGGTTATCTGATTGTATCACCTTTGCTTATTCAGCTGCCAATATGCCTTTGCAGCATAAAATTAAAGCTCACTCAACCAGAGCAGTTTCTACATAATCTGCTTTTTCTACCAGACTTCCTATTGATAACATTTGCACAGCAGCCACTTGGTCAAAACCTCATACCTTTTTCATTCATTACAAAGTTGACAGGGCCTCCTCTGGATACACGGTCCTGAGAAATATACTCCCGTGGCCACCCGAGATTGATGGTGCTTGGGACACTACCCATCAGTAAAGAATGAACGGCGAGATAGAAAAACTTCACATAAAGAAGTTATGTACTTACCATAACGTTCCATGCAAGTTGTTCATCTCGCCTTCATTCTTACATCCCTCCGTCCAACCCCCTCCTGGGCTGTTAGATGACCGAGATGCTGGATCCATCCTGGTTGCTCAATCCTATACCCTTTCTTGGGAGTGAAAGAATGACGTGGTATTATTATTATACGCAGCAAACAAGTTCTGAGGCAACTCTAAGTGCATCATGGGATAGGGACTTGGCCTCGAGTTATTTGAAGACCTCGAGCTTTGCAGTTGACCGACTGAGACGAAGGATCGGCTCTGAACCCATCAGTAAAGAACGAAGGCGAGATGAACAACTCACATGGCACATTATGGTAAGTGCATAACTTTTTCTATTAGAGGAGCGAAGAGTTTTTAGGTTGCTGTATGGGATGATGATATTTTTAAGTATGGGTGTAATTTCTTTTTGATAGAGAATTTTGTGTGCAACTATTAGCTGATTATACTGAATTTGACAGGGTAGTTCTAGCCAACCTAGAGCTACAAAGTTCAGACAATGGTGTTGTCTATATGGTGAACCTGTGGCAAATCTGGCAGTGTTATTGTAGCAGCAAGTGAGTTTATTTATGTCGGATTTACTTAGATTTGTAACAATCAGAGGCGCATATAGCGGGGTAAAAAGTAAATGTGTTCGGGCAATAACTGTCCTAGCAGATGGGGTAAGGAATTGTTTAATCTTGTACAAAGAGCCAAGTTTCTTATTTACTGTCTTAATTGTTTGGTCAGTGTGAGCATTGAACTTGAGATTGTTGTCTATTAATACGTCTAGTAGCTTAGTAGTAGGTTCTGGGGAAGTTATAGTTCCATTGTTGGATTTTATGGTAAGTAATGGCAAAGGAACTTTACGAGTGGGGGTGAAGAGTAACAGCTTTGTTTTACTTTGGTTTAACAGGAGCTGCCATTGGCCAGTTTTCCACCTTATTAAAGGTGCTTTGTGATAATTTCTGTAAATCTGTTGGAGAGGTGGCAGAACAGATAAGGATCGAGTCATCTGCATATTGAATACAGGTTGCTTTTGGGATGACTGTATTCAAATCATTAATGAAAATGAAGAAGATAAGTATTCCTAATGTGCACCCCTGAGGGACTCCAAGGGAGACTGGTAATAGGGTGGATAAATTCCCCTTTCATAATATAGCTTGTTGTCTGCCATTTGGATAGGGCTGAAACCAGAGAATTGCTTGGTTATCTAGTGTGAGTGTTTTTAGTGTACATAGTAATAACTGGTGGTTTACCATGTCGAACGCCTTGGAAAGGTCTAAGAAAAGGGCAGAGGAGAGTTTGTTGTTGTTGCAATTTTGAATTATTGTATGAGAAAAGGAAAGGAGGGCTGAGGTTGTACTATGGTATGGTCTGAAACAATGTTGGGTGGAGGCTAGAAGATTGTTCATATTGAGATAGGGTAGGAGTTGTTTACGGATACATTTTTCCATAGTTTTTGCCAAGGGTTACAGTATGGCTATAGGTCTAAAGTTTGAGATTTCAGTGGAAGTGCCCTGTTTATGAAGAGGAATAATGTGGGAGAACTTCCAGATGGCATCATAGGTAAGGCCATGCAAAGGGATATACAGGCGACAGAGCAACACTGCAGGTTTCTAGATATTCTCTAAAATTGGTAACAATGCTTTAGATGCGTAATGCAGGGCAGCTACTGTTGGTTCTGTTAAAGTAAAGGATGATCCTCTAGATTAAAGAATTCTTTTTTGGGGCCACCTGCAGAGATTTTTTTTAATGAAATTGTACAAAAAGGGTAAGCAAATAAAAACTGCAAAAGACTTTTGTTTCTCCCATTCCTAGATATAATGGGGTTTATTATTCTAAGCCTTGGAAACGGCCTCCTAGTTAAGATAAGGGGGGAGGTGTCCCCGATCTCAAAGACCAAGACAATCCAGAAGGTGGCAACTTGAGCATTGTCCTACATCTGGTGGGATCCAAAGATTCTATCCCCCCCAGAGAACAGCTGTGACTGTGTACAGCTCCCTCCCCCTCTCTCCTTCCCCAGTACCCCCGCTCCTCTAGGAGGAAGATTATTTTCCCTTTCAACACCACTGGAATGTCACCACCTCCAATTGGTGGGTCCTAAATGTACAGAAGGGCTACTTCATTCAGTTCAGAGAGGGGCCCTTCTTTTTGGGGATGCTAAAGCCACCAAAAGGGTCTCTTTACTCCCCATCTTGGAGAACTCTTACAACAAGGATCTTTTCAACCAGTCCCTGGTGAGGAAGAAGCAATATACCAAGGTTCATTCCTAAATACTCCCAACTTCAAAGTACTACCCTTCAAGGACTGCTACCCACGATCTTTCCAGGAGCCTATATGGTGACAATAGATCTGAAGGATACTTGTCTTCATATTCGTATTGCAAAGGAGCCCAGGAGATAACTTCAGTTTGTAACAGCAGGTTTGCAGTACCAGTTGTGTGGTATACCATTTGCTTTATCCAGATGGTAGCTGTATCCAAGGAAAATCCATCCTGGAACTTCATACAGCCTCACAAGTTACCATGGATTGCTCTGAGAGAAGGACGCACACACATCCTCCACAAGACCCAATTTCAGGTTCGGACAGTAATTCTCTTTCTAGGAGTATTGATAGATTCTGTACAGCAAAATGCTTTTCTGCTCCAAGACAAGGTGTACTTTCTGGCAGACTGTGTTCTGCTTACTGTCAAAGCAGACAGCCATTGCAAGGAAATATCTAAGGGCCTTGGGATACATGGCATAATGCATCCTAATGAATCCCTTTGCAAAACTACACATGAAGAAATAACAGCAGTTCCTGAAAAACATTTGAAAACAAAATACTCAACCCCTGGAAACCCTGGTTCCTCTTTTGTCTTGCTTAAAAAGGGAGGATCTTTGGTGCAAACTTCTGTTTTCCAGTTATGGACAAGACTGTTGCCACATACAGTTCAGATGTAGCATGGGGAGGACACTTAGGAGAAAACTCGTAAGCTTCTGATTCATCTTATAATAAAAAAGTCAAACGGAGTGAATGCTCTACAACGAACAGCAAAAAAGAATTCAAATAAGAAACAATAAATGTTCGTAGAGCAAAACAATGGAGGGAGTACCAATAATCCCAATATATACGTTGTTCAAAACAGCAATAAATCCAAGGACTTCTACGAAATAAAAACCAGGTTTATTCAGATAAGACGTGGTAAGCGCTTTCGCTAAAATAGCTTCTTCAGACCAAATTACAATTCATTCAAAGAAGCAAATGGTTTATATACAAAAAAAGGGCGCCAAAAGTGACATGGTTTAAAGAGATATTCCTTAAAAACAACTCATAAAAAACATTAAAAAATGCATACATAAATATACAAAAATACAAAACTGGACTAAATAATCTCATTTATTTCTGAAACTATTTCTCAGGGCTCTAAGGCTGCTAAGGTTGCTACTTCTAAAAATCCTATTCCCTCTGAGAAGGATTCTCGTGCTTTAGACAGGTGGGGAAAAAAGGTATATACTTCTGCTACCCTGTCTGTAAGGGCTTTAAATTGCCAGTTTCATATGTTTAAATATCAGCAATTTCTTTTGTCTGTTTTAAAGCAAAAGCTTGCTTCCCATCCTGCTTGTGCAGAGGATAAGGAACTTCAGGATGTTTTGCATGCTACTGAACAGGTTAACAAGCATAGCTTGCATTGTGGTTTTGATGCTTTGGATGCTTCTTGCAGGGCTGCTGCCTCTGGTACTGTGATTAGGAGACATGCCTGGCTTCGTGAACAAAGTTTACCTGAACAGGTTAAGGCTAAGTTATTAGATGCCCCTGTTCAACAAGATGTTCTTTTTGGTTCTAAGGCTGAGGAAGTTATTAAAAGGATGGAAGAAAAGGCAAAATCCATGCAGACTGTAAGATTTCTTGCAAGTTCAGCCTCCTAGATTTTCCAGGAATTGGCCCTCTAAAAATTGGTCCTTTCCCACGTCTGACAGGCCTCAAAGGGGAAGATATAGGCGCTCCAGAGGTCGTGGCCAAGGCCAGACCTCTTACAGATCTAGACAATGGACTGCTTCTTCACCTAGAAGGGGAGAAGACAGATCCCAATCTCAAAGAAAGCAAACTCAATGACTCTCTCGGTTGGGCTTCAGGACCCCTTCACCTGGATGCCCCTCTCGGAGGAAAACTGTCTCTTTTTTACAGAAATTGGACTCGTATTACCCAGGACAGATGGGTATTGGACGTGATTTTAAAAGGTTACAAGTTCCACTTTCACACTTTGCCAAGGACTCACGGTTGGCCAGATCTGCCAAAACTTCAATGGTCAGAGGCCTTAACTCAAGTGGATGCTCTTCTGGCCATGAGAGCCATAGAGCCTGTTCCACTCTCAGAAATAGGAAAAGGGTTTTATTCAAGGCTGTTTCTGGTTCCCAGAAAACAAAACTCATGGAGACCTATTCTGGACCTTTCTGTGTTAAACACCTTTTTGGAAATTCCAAAGTTCAAGATGCTTACTCTGCAACAGCTAATTCCAATGCTCTCTCAGGACGCCTGGATGGTGACATTGGACTTAAAGGAAGCCTATTTGCATATCCCTATCAGACAAGAACGCAGGAAATTCCTCAGGTTCAAGGCAGGTTCGAGGCACTTTCATATCTCTGTTCTGCCCTTTGGTTTATCTACTGCGCCCAGAGTCTTCACCAAGTGCCTGGCACCAGTAGTGGCTTACTGCAGACTTCAGGGGATCCAGATTTACCCCTATTTGGACGACTGCCTTATTCAGGCAGACAGCAAAGATCTTCTGCTTCAACATCTGGACTTTGTTCAACGTCTTCTCCTACTACTGGGATTCTCAGTGAACATAAAAAAGTCACATTTGATCCCTTCTCAACAAATGGTATTCTTGGGAGCCTTCTTAAATACAACCTTACAAAGGGCCTACCTCACTCCAGAAAAACAAACTCAGCTGGCTTCTACTTTCAACACCTTGGCAACTCTATCTCAGCTCACTGCAAGGAAATTCCTGCAGGCTCTGGGCTACATGGCTTCCTGCATTCTGTTGATTCCAAACGCAAGGCTTCACATGAGAAAGCTTCAATGGTGTCTGAAAAGTGTATGGTCACAGCATTACCACAATCTGGATATTCTGATTCCTCTGATCCCCTGCCTCCAGAAGGAGTTCCTCTGGTGGTCCAGGGCTTGCACTTTAAACGAAGGAAAACCTTTTCGTCTCCCTCAACCTACTCAAATCCTAACCACGGACGCCTCGGATTATGCTTGGGGAGCACACTTTCTAGACAATTGCCAGCAGGGAACCTGGACAAAGGACCATCTTCACGGGCACATCAATCTGAAGGAAATGTTGGCAGTTCAAAATGCCCTTTTAGCCTTCAAAAACCTTTTACAACCAGGGCCTCTGCTAATTCGCACAGACAACACCACGGTCATGTGGTACATCAACAAGCATGGGGGTTCTCATTCATATACCCCCTTTGCAGACTAGCTATGGGTTTATGGGACACAGCTCTAAATTTGAATCTGCATCTCCAGGCTCAATTCATTCCAGGGAAACAGAATCTCTTAGCAGACAGCCTGAGCAGAAACATTTCAGATCCTCACGAATGGATGCTAGACACCAACTTGTTAAACAGGATTACTGCAGTTTGGGGATGTCCCCAGATAGATCTGTTTGCATCCCATCTCAATCATCATCTGCCTCGCTTTTGCACCAGGTCCTTCCACAAAACAGCATGGAGAGTGGATGCCCTGTCCTTCAGCTGGAGAAGCCTTTCAGCATATGCTTTCCCTCCTCTTCCTCTACTGCCTCGGGTACTACTGAAGATAAAACAGGACAAGCCCAAGTTCCTAATCTTGATTGCTCCAAATTGGCCTCGACAGTTTTGGTATCCAACCTTAAAGCTCCTGTTCTCGGGGCCTCCTTGGATTCTCCCACTGAACCCTTCGCTTCTGTCCCAGCATCAGGGTCAGTTACTACATTCCAATCTCAAGACCCTTTGCCTGGCAGCTTGGCTCTTCAAAGGAATTTGATTTCCTCTAGTCTTCCCAAACAAGTTTTGGATGTTCTTTTGGAAGCTAGACGGCCTAGCACTAGGAAATCCTATGCCTCTAAATGGAAGAGGTTTTCTATTTGGATGCAGGACCGAGGCTCTGATCCTCAGGTTCCTGATCTCTCCTCTATTTTGCTTTACCTTTTGGAACTTTTATCTAAAGGACTTTCCTTTTCTTCCATTAAGATACATGCTTCTGCTATCTCTGCGCATTACAGTTCTGATCCTCCTGTTTTTTCACATCCTTTGGTGAAGCAGTTCTTGAGAGGGGCTAAAAATTTGCGGCCTCCAAGGACCCCTCCTGTCCCGGCCTGGGATCTTAATTATGTTTTAGAAAAACTTACTTTGCCTCCTTTTGAGCCTGCTGCATCTTCAGATATTAAGTTTCTATCCTGGAAGACTGTTCTTTTGCTAGCATTGACCTCTGCCAGAAGGGTCTCAGAGTTGCAAGCTCTCATGGCTGTGGAACCATACCTTATTTTCCATCAGGACAGAGTATCCTTGAGGACCAATCCTACTTTCATGCCTAAGGTGATTTTGAAAGTGGCTTTAAATCAGACAATTCACCTTCCTACTTTCTTTCCAAATCCTCAAAATAAAGGGAAAGGATTTTGCATTCATTGGATGTGCACAGACAGTTACGATTTTACTTGGACAAGACTAAAGATTTCAGAAAGTCTAACCAATTGTTTGTTTCCTTTGCCTCCAGTTCTCTTGGAAAACCTATTTCTAAACAAACTATTTCCAAATGGATTGCTTATGGAATCAGATTTTGTTACACTCATCATGGGAAACAGTTTCCAGGGACCATTAGAAGTCATTCTACTAGAGCAGCTGCTACTTCTACAGCTTTCCTCAGAGGAGTCCCTACCAAGGATATCTTGGAAGCTGCCACTTGGAGTTCTGTGCATACTTTTTCCAAGCACTACAATCTCCCTTGTTTTCTAAGTCTAGGGCAGGCTTTGCCTCTGCTGTCTTGCAGGGTATTCTTGCCTCCCTTCTTCTATCTAAAGCCTCCTCCCCTCTACACTGCTTTGGGATTCCACCCTACAGTTATGACTGCAACAGTGAAACACGAAGAACATAGTACAGTTGTGTACACCTACCATAAATGTAGATGTTCGAGTGTCTTCACTGTTGCAGTCGGGTTTCCTCCCTCCTATCCCCTCTTTTCTCTTATTTGTGGTGTATTTGTGTTTCCTTGTTGGATTCATTTTTGATTTGTTGGGGACTTCTGACATCTAGGGCAAGAAAGGCTGGAGAAGATGGCGTCGGCTGAGGGCTATGTACCAAGGCGTACTGACGTCAGGACACTAGCTTTTACAGCCGACGCCGGACCCAGACTTTGGGATTCTGGCCGACCTCGGGCTGCCTGCCGGCAGGAGCACCCTACAGTTATGACTGCAACAGTGAAGACACTCGAACATCTACATTTATGGTAGGTGTACACAACTGTACTTTCCTGAGAGGAATCAAAAATGTAAAGCCTCCAAGGAAACCACCTTTGCCTACATGGGATCTCAACTTTGTGCTGGAAAAGTTAACACTTCCCCCTTTTGAACCAGCAGCAACAGCAGACTTACAGTTCTTGTCTTGGAAAACTGCTTTCCTGCTTGCAATCACTTCAGCAAGAAGGGTATCTGAGTTACAGGCATTAATGGCAGTACAGCCCTTCCTTATCTTCCATCGGGATAGAGTGGCTTTGAGAACTAACCCTACTTTTATGCCAAAAGTGGTCTCCAGAGTATCATTGAACCAAGCGATTCATTTACCTACATTCTTCCCCAACCCACAGAACAGGGGGGAAAGACTACTACATACCTTGGATGTGCACAGACAATTACGCTACTATCTGGACAGAACTAAGACCAACAGAAAAACTGACCAGCTTCTGGTAGCATATGCAACAGGAATACAAGGAAAAGCAATTTCAAAACAGACAATCTCAAAATGGATAGGAAATTGCATTAGATTTTGCCACTCTTTTCATGGAAAGACAACTCCAGAAAATATCAGGCCTCACTCCACAAGAGCTACAGCCACCACTACAGCTTTCCTACGAGGAGTGGCTACCAAAGACATTTTAGAAGCCGCTACTTGGAGCTCCGTGCATACATTTGCCAAGCATTATAATCTTCCTTTATACTCCAGATCCCGAGCAGGTTTTGCAACTGCTGTTTTGCAAGGGATCTTAACTGCACCATCTTCATCTTAGTGCCTCCTCCCCAAGTTTGGCTATGGTATTCTACCCATATGTTAGGACTGCAGATGCATCCTTGAAGGACATAGTACAGTTTTGTACCTACCATAAATGTAGATGTCCGATAGGTATGCATCTGCAGTCAGGATTACCCACCCTCCTTCCCCTCTGTGGTATTCCTAGGGTACTTGCCCCTCTTTTAGCTAGCTGGGGGAATCTATTATGGTGTATTTGTTTGTATATATGTGTATATATATATATATATATATATATATATATATATATATATTTTTTTGCTCTCTACTGTTTGGAATTATTTGCATTTAGCCTTCCTAGAGGGCACCTGGCATCTGGGGCAAGAAACACTGAGGAAAATGGCGTCAGCTGATGCCTTTATACCCCAGCAGCTATGACGTCGGGTGAAGTGCGACATCAGCCGAGGCCAGACCCAGACTTTGGAATCCGGCCGACCGAGGGGCTGCCTGAGGCAGGACAACCCATATGTTATGACTGCAGATGCATACCTATCGGACATATACATTTATGGTAGGTACAAAACTGTACTTTACCTTTTTTGTGCAGTGGAATAATATGTGATGTTTTCCATGAGGTGGGAACTTTGCATTCTAAAAGAGATCTATTTATGAGAATAGAGACAGGATAGGCTATAGCTTCAGCTAATATCTGAAGTAAGTCTGCTGGTAGCATATCAACTGCTAGAGCGGTTGGTTTAAGTTTCCTAAGGATTTTAGAAATTGTCTTGGTGGACATGGAGTGAAGGTAAAAACTGGGGGTATTATTTTGTATATTGGGATGGGTTGGTGTAGTTATTGGTTTTGGGCTGCTAATGCTATTTTGGGCATTGTCAAGGGTCTAGACCGTTTTGATAAATAGTTAAATTGAGTGTGAATGTTTTCATGGTTATTTGGTAGCACAGGGGTTGTAGTAGTGGACTTTCCTGGGTGTAGTATACCATTTATTGTGGCCCAGAATTTTTGGGGATTGTGAGCATATTTTTCTTGCACATTTTTATAGTAGCTAGATTTGTCTAGTTTGATTGTATTTTGGCTTTGTTACGGAGCTCTAGATAGTTTTGTCTCAAAGTGGTTTTGTTTTTTTATATTGAATCCAGGCCTTGTCCCTTTCTTTCATTATAGTTTTAGTATCCTTTTTTAGCCATCGGGCATAGTTGTTTTTTATTCTAATGGTTCGGGGGAGGGGGGGTGCATGGTGATTTAAGATTTTTATGAAGGTTGTGTTAAAGTATTTAATGGCTTTGTCAAGAGTTGTTTTAGGGGAGTCCAGTTGCAGCTTTAGTGCCTTGATGAAGTCGATAGTTATAAAGGTCTTTTTGTTTCGAACTACTCTGAGGATAGGTTGGCTGATGGTTTGGGATCTGTTGCTAATTAGGTAGGTTGGATGATGGTCACTTAAGCTATCTGGAAGATAGCCAGATTGCTGTGCAAGAGTGGGGTCAGATACCAGGATCCAGTCTAAGATGGACTGACATTTGGATGTTTTGTCTAGTGGGGGTGGTTATAGTTTGGGTAAATCTGTGGAGGTTAATAAAGGCAGAGGGATTATGACTGGAGCAGTTAAGCCAGTCAATGTTGAAGTCTCCTAATAGTATAGTTTCATGTGGTAGGGAGCTGGAGATCCAGTTAAGCAGGCTTTCCATTACAGTGATGTTATTGCCTGGTGAGATATTGCCACCTGCAATAATTGTTTGGAATTTATTTTTAATTTGGCAAGGATTACTTCTACATCTTTGACTTCTTGGGTATTGTAATCTAGTTGTTCTATGGTGGGATGATTTTGGAATAATATTGCAACACCTCCGCCCTTTTTCTCTAATCTGTCTCTTCGGTAATATTATAACCAGGAGCAGTAATCTCATTATTATGGTGTTGGGGTTTGAGTCATGTTTCAGTTAAAAAAACACATATCTGGTTTGTATAGAGCTAGTAGGGCATGAAGGTCCTGAATTTTGTTAAGTGTACTTCTTGCATTAATGTTTAAGTAGAGGAGAGCTGAGTTAGGTCTGTGGTATAGGGGATGTAGCTGATTTGACTTTGGCTTGACTGTTTTGGGTCCTGGATTGGGGTGTATGTCTCCACTACAAGTGAGTATATGGAGTGGGTGTAGATAGAGTTTGATTAATTTGTGAATTATTTTAGTTTGTCTTTGAGAAGAGTGGGGATTAGTTTTGATTGTTGGTTTATTGCTCAAGTAAGAGAAGGCTTGGGAGGAGGTAAGGTTGCATGACACTATAGGGACTTTTTTAGTTTGATGGGATTGGCTATGGATTCTGTTTGCCATGGGGATGTGGTGTGGTTATGACGTTGAGTGTGGTAGGACAGGATGGAAAGTAGGAGTAGGGTGAATATTATTAATGGATAGAAAGATGTTTTAGTAGTTGGGTTGGATATGTGTAACTCATTGATTAGTTTCAGAAATAAAGGGGTGTATGCAAGGGTAATATCTAAAACTGTATGAGGTTGGTGTTGTATTAAAGGTACACTATAAGAGGTGTGGTGGAGTTTGTTATTTATGGGGGAGGAGATTTGAAGGGATAGGTATTTGAGAGTACGAGTTATCTTTTATCTGTTAGGGAGCAGGTGTATGGCCAGGAAGTATTGGTCAGGCAAAAAGTTATGAGTTCCTCAACATAGTTTGACAACCGCAAACCCAGAATAAAAGAGAGATTAATGTCCATGGAAATGTATAAAGAATAAGAATGATAGAAGTTCCCAAATGTCCATATAGTAATGTTTATGCCACAATCTTATAGACTAAATCACAGAAGCATAACTAATTGTCCAAACGTCAACCATCAAAAACGACACATTTGAGTTCAAGCATCATCAAAACCAGTCTTTGTATACAAAATAAAAGGATGTATACAAAATGTGAAGATGCAAAAGCAGTATTCAATAACAAAGAAATGTCACCTAATATAGATACACCAGTCAGATTATGCATACATAACAAATAGACTGGATATCCATAAGAAAAATTGTATTATAATGTCAAAAATATTGGTCTGTACACACTTAATTCACCAGAACAAAAAATTTTACATAAAATCTAACTATTTTAGAAATAAAAATCTATTATAATAAATATGCTAATATATAATAAATTTGCTAGAATAAAATGTTACCACCATGTATTTCACTTCGTCTTGAACCCATGATCCTGTGCACTACAGTCAGAGCAGCATACCACTATGCCAAATCAGCAGTTTCCTGAAAGATAGGAAAACTGAAACTTAAATGACCATCATTTAGTGAATTCAGTACTCTTTTCTCACCGTAGCTCTCAACCTCTTAGCACATAAAACCTGGACAAAGCCAATAATGGGGGAATACAGCCCCAAAAACAGGGACAGATTTCAAACACTGATCTTATAAACTTAGAAAATTGCTAGCATAAAAGGTTTTGTTACCATTTATTTTCTGAAGAATATGAAGTCTGAAATTCAAATGCCGGTCATTATTTAGTGAATTCAATCCTTCACTGATTTGCCACAAATATCCCAAAAACCACAGATTTTTTGAGGAACAGAACAAAAATATGAGGCATAAATGTGGAAGTGTTGGTGGGCAGGGACTTTAGGTTCTTGTTACCTGTACCCAAGGTACAGGGTTTGAGTCTGAGTACCTCTAGCCACCAGGTATATTCACGTGGGGCATTACACACACACACACACACACACACACACACACACACACACACACACACACACACACACACTTTCTCAAAGCTAAGGAACTAGAACGGAAAGCTGGTGGGCCGTTTTACGGAGCTGACGTCATTGCACACGTGATGTTGTCAGCTCAAAAAGCCGAAAAAAGAAAATTTATAAAACAGCTGGGAAATCTGGAAATTAAGGAGTGCTGCTCGGGAATCGTGGCACTCCATTATTTGGATCCCAAAACTCTGTAAAAAAACACATAATTTGGTACGACTGGGAGCTATGGACATCATTTGCCAGCATGTATAGAGGGACTTGTTGATCCCATTGTGATCTCAGCTGCCTTAAGAAGATAAGCCCATGAGGATACTCAAGCTATCCATCTTCCCACTGAGGAATGCAGAATAATCTACTGTTTAATGTAGCATGTTTATGCATCAGGTACTTTTCCAATATGCTCTTTGATGCATGTGATTAGATTGCTGAAGTAGCTAGATGACAAGGCCATAGAATCCTTCTAGAAGTTGTTGCCTAGAATATTCACAAGCAGTTGAGTCCTATGTGTCTTTTATGAATGCCATAGCCAGTCTGTCCATGTGATTGCTTCATAATGCCACAAACAGAGCAGCAAGAGCAGGTTGGCTGGACAGGCCTGACTTGGATTGTCCATATTTGCATATCACTTTACAGCAGCTAATGCTTTGCTAACACCCCATTTAATGATCACTGTTTTTGGACCAAAAGTCAAGGCATGATTGACAATGAGCAGGAAGCCAAGACACTTGTGGTGGTTGGAGTTAAGTTCTTAGCGTCACAGAAGTCCTTTCCAAGAAACAAAAAGGTAGAAAATAACTTTTTTTTTTTTTTTTTTTTAATTCCAGTTGGCCATCAGAGCCAGGGGGGTTCCACAGTCGTCCTCTCAGAAATGGGCAACATAACCCCTTGAAGGGTTGCCTGACTGTCCACATCTGCAGGCATTCAAGTTGGAATTTCTCTGTACTCACAATAATGACTGGCCTTAACTCAAGATATTTGGGTTAGGGAAATAATATCCAAAGAGTACTCTACACCATTTTTCTGGATTCCACCCTTGTCATCTTTGCTGCTAGATACTACACCCATCAGAAAAAAGGTAGTATTACAAGAGGTGGCAATCCAGAAAAGTTCCACCATACCAGAATAATCCACAATTTACGCAAGAATCTTTTTAGTACCAAAAACGCCAAGAACCTTGGCCCATATTGGATTATGGCCAGTTAAACCAGGATGGGCACAGTCCAGTCAGTTCATCCTTGTTTACAGAAAGGAGGTGAAGTGTCCTGAATGGACCTTCAAGAAGCCTGCCTACATGAAAACATGACCAAGAAATCAAGGAGGTTTTCTATACTTCTGAGTGGGTGCCAGTCCATTATTAATTCAGAATCTTATCCTTTGGGCTCACCACAGCCTCCGTAATGTTTTTACAAAGTATATGGCTCCAGTTCCAGCTCACTTCCAAGTGCTAGGGATCAAACATTCTTCTATGTGGGTGAGTGGCTTGGCTCATAGCCTCAACCCCACAGTTCATAAGCAAAGCAAGAGGGTACTTGCTGCAGCTGTTCTTTCCATAATCCCTCAGAAATTGAACTTTTAAACCAGTACAGCAGCTTACTTTCATAGGATGCCAGCTGGACACTAGAACCATGATGGCTCTCTTCCTTACAGACAGGATATGAGCTGTATAAGACTATGTCAAAGCTCTAATCAGTCAACCAAATCTCACAGCTGCATTAATTCTAAAAGCATTAGGTCTAATAGCAGCTTTGATATAAAGGTTAGACTGAGAGTTTGTATCTTATGTGAGAGTATTCCAGTGGAGCCTTACATTTCAGTGGCTACATGTATGGTAAAAGTGTACCACACTGAATTGCTGTTCAGGTCTTGCAAGAAACATCTCTTCTGGCGGCTTCACATGTGCAACATGCTAACAAGTCATCCCTCCTTCTCCCCATTTTGACAGCCATGGTCACCACAGACTCATCTGCACTAGGTGGGCACTGACTGAGGGCACAAACTGTTCAGAGTTCATGGAACCAGCAACATGGCCCAATTGCACATCAGCATGTAGAAAATGTGGACAGTCAGCTTAGCATTGCAGGCACTTAAGGACCTCCTTACCTGAGGTGTGATAGCCATCCATTCAGACAACATGTTTGTGGTATGGAGTGTTAGCAAGCAAGGATGAACCAGATCTTAACCACCCCCCCCCCCGACAAGAAGAAGTGAGAGTATCTGAATGTCCTTGTGTATTCCTAGTGCTTCCTACTAGCAGTGCAAATCCTGGGAAATCCCAGTTCATTAGTGAAAAAACTGAGCAAATGCATTCTGATGCCTCTTGAATGATCTGTAAGTATCACAAAACCAAGAAATGAGATAATTCCACAGTAAAAGACCACCGACCAACGAAGTATACTGAAAACTGTCTTTAATAGACGTGACAAAGATGAAAAAATGAACAGCAATCCAAATAAAATCGAGCGCTTTTGCCTGGTTAATACCAGGCTTTATCAAGATGCATGTTAAGAAAACCCAGTGCTTTATATAGTCATTTGCTGATCACCTGACATTTTATGCATGTGGGTGGCACTTCACAGCTACTGATTTTTTACGGCCGCTAGCTTTCTTTTTTCGTTATTGCTACAGAAAGTTGAATACTGTACAGTATTTTCAGGGTTAGCTTGCAAGTTTCTCGCTGTAAAGTTTACATATGGAAGGTTAGAAGAGCCTGTCAAGGTTTTCACTCCTACAATTCCTGAAAGTTTGCCTGACTGTGCCCCTCTGGAGGCAGTTTGGCGAAGTCTGTCCTTGTGCATTCTTGCATGGTCATCACATTAGATTAATTGGTAATTAGAATCTTATCCAAAGGCTACTTTAGTCAGGCTACTTTAGTCCCTTTTCCACATCACTAGGTGTTCAAACTTCTCACTTCTGAAATAGTCTGAATAGCATAAAACAAATAAAATAAAGGAAATTACCACATTTTTTGCTAAGCACTACTTTTTTGCATTAATCAAAATTATTCGAGTTGTTTTAAGTGTTTGCATGTTTGTGCAGTATTACAGTGCAGTTATTTTGCAAAATACAGACTTTACAGAATATATTTTGCAAAGTAAAGCATTTCAAAGAGTTCATTGTGCATTTGAATGTTATTACAAGTGCTGGCTGTGTTCACATTCATATATAATTACAAGGGTCATGTTTTCAGTGCATGTCCAAACACACAGTTTGTTGGCATGGCAGACAGATTTCTGAAACTAGCTCCACTTCTGTTTGACAATAATATTGCAGAGAACTGGAGAGTGTTTAAGCAAGAGTACAATATTTTCGTACAGGCTGAATTTTTCTGATAAAGATGATCGTACAAAGGCATTTATTCTGCTTAATTTAGCTAGGTCAGAAGTCGTAGAAAGGGAGCGTTCATTTGTGTATGCACCTGCTGTCTTTGCAGGAGAGGGGAAAACAAGCTGTATAGTTGTACCGGCTGAGTCAAGGGAGGGACCCCAAGTGCTTAAAACATAAATTTAGATAAGTGTGTAACCCCTAAGCGAATGTTACAATGGAAAGGCACTTATTTTACACAAAGGATCAAAGGTCTGGTGAAACATTTGCAGCATATATAACTGATTTGAGAAACAAAGTGCAGATTTGGTGATTTAAGGGATGAGTTGATAAGACAGACTTGTGTGAGGTATTGAAGATGACGCTGTGAGAAAGATTTTGCTTTGTGACAGTGATTTAGCTTTGAATAAGGCTATTGATTTGTCAGATATGAGCTTAGAGAAAAGCACAAATATATGCTTATAAATGAGAGATGCATGCTTCCAGTAGCTTCTAAAGCCCATGTTGATAGTATGCAGCACGTGGTTAATAGAAATGGCCACAAGCACATGGCTGCAGCTGTAAACCCTGTAACACTCGCAAGGAAACCCTGTAGTAGGTTTCTAGCAATTTCTAAGGTGTGCTCTGGAAACCACACAGTCTCAGTGAAGTATAAGAATGAGTCGGCAAACTCAAAGCATGTTCCTATACCCAGTTTCATAGCCAACTGTTGTAAATGTGGATAAAGTCATGAGCCTAAAAGGGAAAAATGTTTAGCTTTTGGTCAGCAATGTCACAAATGCAATAAATGGAATAATTTCAAAAGGTTTTGTAAATCAAATGGCACACATTACTTTATTACAAGGGAACATTCAAAGAAACAAGTTGATCAGTTAGAAAGCTGCAGCCCTACTTTTTATGTTGATGGCATGTTAGTGCTTAATGAAACAGTCAATGCAGTATATTTATGGGCAAAGAATGAAGTATTTTGTACTGTTTGGATTTATGGGTCTTCCATAGAGCTCAAAGTTGGCACAGGTTCAAAGTGCAATGTTATGTCTGCAGAAACATTTGCTAGCGTTTGTGCTGGTGAGAAACTTGATTTGGCAAGTGTGCTTACGGTTTTGAAGACATTCAAACCGAGGGCTCAGTAGTACTTTCATGTTGCTCTGCTGGGAGAAGCTATGACTTATTTTATGTGGTCAAAAGGCGCGTCCAGTCATTATTAGGGCTCAGGACAGTTTGAAAATGGGACTGCTTTCATTTAATAAGGAAGTCCAACATGTTAATTTAAAAGACTACTGCTGTAATTTCATCCAGTATATTTTCTCTACGTATGCTGATCTTTTCGAAAACAAATTATTTATTTTATTTTACATTTGTTGACAGAGTTATTCCAACTGAGCTAAGCAGCCCTTTTTCAGTGGAGGCCTGGGGAGAAAAGCTCCACAGTTTTACAATTTTAGTGTTAACAGTGTCAGCGGGTTACAGTGTATACATACAATGAAATACATTTTATCAGAAAAATAATAGTGGGGGAAAAAAAACAAAGCATACATAAGAAAAATTATTTGATAATATTTTCAATAAACAGTGAAAAGAGTTCATTGTGTAAGTAGTTATTTCATGAGGTCTGTGACATTAGAAATGGAAATAAGAGATGTAGAAGAAGACATACTTTGAAGAGGTTTGCGAGCTAAAAAAGGTTTGAAGTTTTGGTGATTTACATATGAATTAAATGGGCTAGATGAGTGAGGATGAGTGCAGGACCAGTGAGTTTGGTGGTACTCTAGTGGCAGTTTTGAATTGATTTAGATGTTTGAGAGCCCTGATTTCTAGTGATAATTTGTTTCATGCTATGGTAGGATTGTAGCTGTAGAGGTTGCAGCCAATTTTAGTCTTAGGTTTTTATATTTATTGTAGGTTAAGGTCAGAGCTGTGTAGGGACCTAGTGGGGGAATGTTGAGAGATGAGGGGAGATGGGCTAGGACAGAAAGATTTCAGGTATAGTATAGAGTGAATTATTTGTAGTTGAGAGAGTAAAAGCTAGTGAGGTAATGCTAGCCAGTTTAGGCATCTTAGTGAAAGACAATGATGCGATTTGTAAGTTCGGTGAGCAGCTTGGCAACCTTATTGTAGGTGCACTCTAGTTTAGTTAGTGTGGAGTTAAAATTTAGCAGCTATAGAGAAGGCTTGGTAGGAGGTACTCATGAGAGAGGATTATTTTTGCTTTGTTAGAATCTTTTTTTTTTTCGGTAAAAAAGGCCATGTTTTTGGTGTCTTTCTGATGCAGTTGCTTACATGTAGATCAAACGTGAGTTTGTCATCTATCGTTACTCCTAGTAGTTTTGTACTAGGTTTAATATTAATGGGGGTGTTACTGAGGAACAGTACGGAAAATGTAGATTTAAGATGGGTGAAATTGTTCATTGTTAAAGCAGAAAATGGTTACAAATATAGAAAGTCCTGACAGTAAAGAAATGCAGGATTTATTGCATGCATTTGAACAAGTGGGAAAGCATACTCTGCAATGTGGTTTTGATTTATTAGAGGCTTCTTGTAGAGCTGCAGTTACAGGCTCAGTAATTCAAAGACATGCTTGGTTGCAAGAACAAAGTTTACCTGACCATGTTAAAGTAAAACTATTGGATGCTGCACTACAGCATGATACTTTGTTTGGTGTTAAGGCAGAAGAGGTGTTTAAAGAAAATGGAGGATAAAGCAAAGTCAATGCAAATGGTGAAAGATTTCTTGCAGCTTCAACCACCTAGATTTAGCAGAAAATGGCCTTCAAAAAATTGGTCCTTTCCAGTGTCAGACAGGCCACATAGAGGCAGATACAGACGCCCAAGAAGCAGATCTCACCCCCAAGGCTCCTACAGACCTAAACAATGGGGTGCTTCAGCCCCCAAAGAAGAAGACAAATCACAACCTTATAGAAAACCGTCACAATGACTTCCCTCTGCAAATGCCAAGCTCTTACCAGTTGACAGCACCCCTAGGGGGGAAGCTAGCACTTTTCTCAAAAAATTGGTACATGATCACCCAAGACCAATGGGTGCTGAATATAGTTTCTCAGGGGTACAGGTTCTACTTCCACACGTGTCCAAAACCAAAAGGTATGCAAAACCTGCCACAAAACCAATGGGCAGAGGCACAAAAACAGATTGCTGCTCTTATGGACATGGGAGCTATTCAAAAAGTTCCACAAGGACAGGGACAAGGATTTTACTCAAGACTTTTCTTAGTACCCAGAAAAGACAAAGCCTGGAGACCAATACTGGACCTGTCAATCCTAAATACTTTCCTGGATGTTCCAAAATTCAAAATGTTAACACTTCAACAACTTCTGCCCATGCTGGGCAAGGAGGCTTGGCTAGTTTACTTTGGATCTCAAGGAGGCATACCTGCATGTCCCAATCAGACAGTCATGCAGAAGATACCTCAGATTTATAGCAGGCTCAATGCATTACCAATTCTCTGCACTGCCCTTTGGCTTATCTACTGAGCCCAGGGTCTTCACAAAATGCCTGGCACCAATAATTGCATTTTGCAGACAAAAAGGAATTCAAATATATCCCTACGTGGATGACTGCCTTATTCAAGCAGAGAGCAAGGACATTCTTCTAAAGCAACTGGCGTTTGTAAAATGATTGCTAATTTGCCTAGGGTACACAGTAAATGAAAAGAAATCAAAACTAGTGCCCTCTCAAGAGATAATATTCCTGGGTGCAAGCTTAAATACAACTGCCCAGATGGCTTATCTCACACCAGACAAACAAAGCCAGCTGACTCATTACTTTCAAATGATGGCAACAAAGACCCAGCTCCCTGCAAGAAAAATTCTGCAGGCCCTGGGTTTCATGGCATCCTGCATTCTACTAATTCCATATGCAAAACTGCATATGAGGAAACTACAATGGTATCTAAGAAGTGTTTGGACTCAGCATTGTCACAGCCTAGAGACAATCATAACTTTGATTCCTGCCTACAACAGGAGTTTCGATGGTGGTCCCAGGCCTGTCACCACAACAAGGGACAGCCTTTCACCTTACCTACAGCCAGGTAGACAATAACAACGGATGCATCGGATTATGCCTGGGGAGCACATATGGCAGGAAAATGTATTCAGGGCACGTGGCCCAAGGAGCAAATGCATCTTCACATCAATCAAAAAGAGATGCTAGCTGTACAGAATGCCCTGACAGCCTTCAAGGACCTAATACATGCAGGACAACTACTAATAAAGACTGACATTACCACAGTTATGTGGTACATAAGCAACACACATTCCTACCCCCTATGCAGACAAGCCATGACTTTGTGGAACACAGCACTGACCTACCAGGTACATCTGAAAGCACAATTCCTGCCAGGAACAAAAAATACACTGGCAGACGAACTAAGCAGAAATCTCATGGAGCCTCACGAATGGAAGCTAAATCCACAAGTGTTCAACATGATAACAAAGAAATGGGGACGCCCAGACATAGATCTTTTTGCCTCCCCTCACAATTGCCAAATACAGAAATTTTGCACAAGGACTTATCACTCTCAAGCATGGAAAGCGGATGCTCTATCATTCAGTTGGAAAAACCTGACAGTCTATGCCTTCCCTCCGATGCCTCTTCTCACCAAGGTGCTTCTAAGTCAGACAAGAGAGGCCAAAAATTATACTGATTGCACCAGACTGGCCAGGCCAGCACTGGTACCCAATCCTAAAAACTTTGTCCCAAGGTCCACGTTGGCCTCTACCTCAAATCCCTCATCTTCTGACACAGCAAAACAATCGGATTCTGCACAGTCAACTCAGAACCTTAAACCTGGCAGCATGGTAGATAATGTAGCCACTCAGACTGCACCTCTCTCTCTAAAGCTGTTATGGATGTAATTTTGGAAGCCAGGAGGCCCAGCACTAGGAAATCTTATGCAGAAAAATGGAAGAGATTCTGTGCTTGGAACCAGGCACAAGGGCTCGACCCACTGGTCCCTAATATACCTCAGATTTTGCAATACCTGACTGAGATGTTGGACAAAGGCCTATCTTTTTCATCTATTAAAATCCATGCCTCTGCCATTTCAGCTCATTACAATACGGATCCTCCTATTTTTTCACATCCTCTACTATGACAGTACTTCAGAGGGGCAAAGAATATAAGACCCCCTAGGAGAGCACCAGTACCTACTTGGGACCTCAATTTTGTTTTAGAAAAACTAACACTGCCTCCATTTGAACCAGCCAGCACAGCTGATCTAAAATTCTTGTCATGGAAAACTGCTCTGCTCCTAGCAATAACTTCAGCAAGAAGAGTCTGAGTTACAGGCATTGATGGCTGTGGAACCTTTCCTCATTTTTCATCAGGACAGGGTTTCTCTTAGGACAAACCCAACATTCATGCCAAAAGTGGTCTCCAGTGTGCCCTTAAACCAAACCATTCATTTACCTACTTTCTACCCAAATCCCTAGAATAAAGGGGAAAGACTTCTGCACGCTTTGGATATACACAGGCAGCTACGATTTTACTTGGACAAAACAAAGGCTTTCAGAAAAACTGAGTAACTGTTTGTAGCTTATGCTGCAGGATCACAAGGAAAGCCTATTACAACGCAGACTATCTCCAAATAGATAGGACACTGCATCCACTTCTGGTGTGCACAGCATGGCAAATCTGTGCCTAAGGGCATTAGGCCTCATTCTACTAGAGCAGCAGCCACTTCAGCAGCTTTCCACAGAGGGGTACCAACCAAAGACATATTAGAAGCTGCAACCTGGAGCTCAGTGCACACTTTTACCAAGCATTACCACCTGCCTCTCTACTCCAAATCCAGAGCAGGCTTTGCCACTGCAGTTCTGCAGGGCTTTTTAGCCTCGCCAAATCCAGTCTAGACCCAGACACCCAACCTCAGCTTTGGGATTCTACCCACGTGTATTGACTGCAACAGTGAAACACGATGAACATAGTACAGTTGTTACCTACCATAAATGTAGATGTTCGAGTGTATTCACTGTTGCAGTCCAGGTTACCCACCCATCATCTCCTTCTTTGCTGAGACTATTCTGTACTTCTCAACTCTATACAACCTATGTGGTGTATTTGCTTGTAGATGAAGGAAATGTTTATAGTATTATATGCATGGTTGTTTGGCATATTTTTATCTTTTCAGCCTTCCTATCTGGGGGCACCTGACATCTGGGGCAAGAAAAACTGAAGAAAATGGTGTCGGTTGCAACTTTTATACCCCTGGCGCACTGACGTCAGGTAAGAGGCGACAGCAACCGACGCCGGACCAAGACTTTGGAACTTGGGCCGACTGCAGGTCGCCTGCCAGCAGGATAACCCAAGTTTAATGACTGCAACAGTGAATACACTCGAACATCTACAGTTATGGTAGGTACACAACTGTACTTTCTAGTTGGTGAATTTATGGCATGTCTTGCTATTTTATTGTAGTAGGAATCTAGTTTTTGTAGTTCAGATTTCTTGAGATTAGCGAGAATGGAGGCTGCTTATAATAAAGTGGATATCAAATGAGTTTGGGCAATAGCTTTTTTGGTATCTTTGGTAAAGTAGTGTTTATTCCTGTATAAAGTATGCAATTTTTATGCACCTTTTTAACTGTTTGGGAGATGTGTATGTCAAATCTAAGTTTGCAGTCTATTTCTACTCCTAGCAGTTTAGTGAGTGGTGATGGGGTGAATATAGTATTGTTAACTGAGGAGAATAAAGAAGGTGTTAGAGGGGGGAGAAGTCTTATTAGGGAGGAATACCATTAGCTTGGTTTTAACTGCGGTGGTGGTGCTACGGTAGCGTTGTCGCCTCACAGTTAGACGTTGCACGTTCAGTTCTCAGTTAGTGTCTTCTGTGTGTCGACATGTGTGAATGGGCGTTCCTTCACTGAAGGTTGTGCGTTAGGCCCGGCAAGCCAGCACGTAAAAATCTACTGCCAATCATTAGTGGACCGGAGTTCCGCTGTGGCGACCCCTAACCGGGAAAAGCCGAAAGACAGAAGACCATTAGCTTGGTTTTCTTAGGGTTTAATATTAGGTTAGCATTTGTGAGCCAGGTTTCTACGTCATGAAAGGCTTTCTGAGTTAGTCTATAGATCCAACAGAGAGGTTGCAGAACAGATCACTGTGGAGTCATTTGCATATTGATGCATGAGTGGTTGATAGATGGAGTTTGTTAGTAAATATAGAGAATAGGAGTTGGGCCTAGGATAGAACCTTGAGGCACTCCGAGTGACTGGTAATAGGGGTGATAGTTTGTTGCCACGAGACTGCTTGTTACCGTCCTGTGCGGTAGTCTTGGAGCCATGCACGTGTGAAGCTTGAGAAATGAAGGTCAGTGAGGGTATTTAGGTTAGTATGAGATACCATGTCAAAGGCTTTTGACTGGTCTAGAAAGATGGAAGAGACCGTTGTTAGTAGTCCTGTGGCGGTTAGTGTTAGTGAAAGACAGTGCTGTGGTTGTACTATGGTATGGTCTGAATTCATGTTTGGTATTAGTTAGGAGATCGTTAGTAAAAAGGTAGTTAATCTGCTTGTGAACTACTCTCTCAAGAATTTTTGATAGTGGAGACAGTATTGCAATTGGTCTATAATTATTTAGTTTGGTGGATGGGCTGCCTTTGTGTAGTGGGATAGGAGGTTTTCCAGATTGAAGGGACCTGATGTTCAGTTATGGATCAGTGGATATTATTAGTGGGATGGGGTATGCTATACTTTCTACTGTTATCCGTAAGTATTCAGCAAGTAGATTGTCTGTAGCTAGTTTGGTGGGTTTTAATTTTTGCAGCAGTCTTTTGATATTGTCAGTTGCTATTGGTTGGAGAGAGAATAGTGGTGTGGTGTTTGTTGTGGGGGCTGGGGGGGTGTTTGCCGAGGGAGTTTGAGTTTTGGATAGTTCTAGTATGGTTTCTGTAAAATTCTTGTTAAATTGAGTTGCAGTATTGTTTGTGTTGGTAGTGGTGGGATGGGGTGTTCCTATTTTCCGTGGTAGAAGGATATTGTTTATAGTGGACCAGAACTTTTGTGGATTTTTGTGGTGCCTGGTTTGTATTCTGGTGTAGTAGTTTATTTTATCTATTTTAATTTGTTTTTTGGCTTTGTTTCTAAGTTCCTGATAAGTTTGCTATGTGGTTTGAGATTTGTCCGATTTCCAGGTAGACCAAGCCTCATCTCTAAGTCCGAGAAGGTTTAGTGTTTCTTTTTAGCCAAGGGATGTAGTTAGACTTAACACGTATGTGTCTAATGGGTGCTTGAAAGTTTAGAATGGAGAGGAAGGTAGTGTTAAAGTAATTAATGGCTTCAAGTAGTGGAAGATATTTTAATGGTGTCCAATTGCAGCTTTTAAATATTTCTACAAGTTTGTTGGGGTTGAATTGCTTTTTGTTTCTTATTTGTAGTAGTATAGGTTGTTTTGTTGCATTTGTTCTTTTCCTGACTGAATAAGTGGGATAGTGGTCACTGAGGCTGTCTGACCGACATCCTTTGTGGGGGTAAAAGGTTGGTCTGTTTGTTAGCATCCAGTCTAACGTGGAGTTCTTGTTGGTGGATTTGTTAATTCGGGTGGGTGATTGGAGTAGTTGTGAGAAGCCGTATGGGATGATAGTTTTTGGGGTTTGGAGAATTGCAGTCTGCCCAATCTATATTGAGATCACCCATTACGAGTGTCTCATGGGGTAGGTTACTGCTACACCAAAGTAGGAACTTTTTTAGCTTTGGGATATTATCACCTGGTGGCAGGTAGAGACCAGTTATATACATGTGTTTATTGGAGTTGATGTTTAATTTGGCAAATATTTCTGTGTTTTTAATTTCTAAGGTTGTGACATCTAGTGTTTCTATGGAGAGGTGTTTTTTTAAAGAGTAGGGGCAACACCACCATCCCTTTTGTTTTTTCTGTCATTACGTATAACGTTATAGCCTGGTGGAAGTATTTCATTACTGTTGGTGCTGGAATTTAGCCATATCTTTGTAAGTAGTGTGGTATCTGGTGAGTATAGAGAGATGTTGGCATGGTTAGGCAGGGGTTGGAAGAGGAAGGGTTACCAGGGTGCAGGATTTGTTTTATAGACTTCTAAAATGTCTTGATCTGTTTTTTTTGGCAGTTGGGAGGTTAAAGTAGAAGTTCTTTTTGTCTTTATGGATATGTTTTTTTGCCTGATTTCTTAGTTTTTTTTTAATTTTTGCAATTGGGAAGGGAGCTTAGTTTTTACCCACCTTTTCCATGCCCTTATTAGGCAATTACACAAGCTTCCAGTTGTGTGTACTCCATGAAGTTAGACCCAGCAGCCCAGTTGTCAGACCAGCTCGGAAAGTTGTTGTAGCTATGCAGTACAGAGTCAAAGACAAGCTAGACAAAATGGTGCAGCAAGGTGTAATTTGTCCTGTTGATGAACCAACTGAATGGGTATCTTCCATGATGGTAGCTCATATGAAAAGCTCAGATGATATCAAAATATGTATTGATCCAGAAGATTTGAACAAGGCACTAAAAAGACCCCATCATCCAATGCGTGCAGTCAAAGAAGTCGCAGCTCTGATGCCAAATGCCACTGTTTTTTCTGTCTTAGATGCAGAGTTCATTTTGGCAAATTTTGCTTGACAAGAAATCCTCGCTACTTACTACGTTCAGTACTACTTTTGGCAGGTACAGTGTTTTGAGAATGCCATTTGGGATAAATTCTGCAAGTGAAGTCTTTCAACGTGCAATGGAGCAGATTTTTTTCTGGGTACCCCTGTGCTATTGTAGTAGATATTTTATTAGGAGATAATAGTGAAGCTGAGCATGACAGAAACCTCGCGAAAGTTTTGGAAAGAGCTTGTCAAGTGAATCTTAAGCTGAGTCCTCAAAAGTGAAAGTTCAGGTTACCAGAAGTTACTTATGTTTGTCATTTGTTTACCAGTTCAGGCTTACGACCAGACCCTTCCAAGCAAACAGCCATTCTTGAGATGCCAGCTCCAAACATTGTTCAAGCCCTAAAAACGTTTTCTTGGCATGGTTTACTTAGGCAGGTTCATTCCAGACTTAAGCCAACTAGCAGCAGCACCACTTAGAGAGCTGACATGTAAAGAAGTGTCTTGGTCATGGTTGGAACAACACCAATGAGCATTTGCTGTCCTGAAACAGAGAAAGTGCAGTTGTGTACACTTACCATAAATGTAAATATTCACTGTTGCAGTCATCACACTTGGGTTATCTGCATACAGGTAGCCCTCAGTCGGCCCGAATATCGGAGACTTAGTATTTCTGCACCAGTTGCTGTCACTCCAAGTCTGACGTTAGACTTGACTCAGGTCGTCAGAGGTATAAAAACAGGCAGCCGACGCCATTACATCAGTTTTTCTTGCCCCAAATGTCAGGAGCCCCCAAATAGGGAACTAAGCTATGGTGGAAAAATCGCCATCAGTAAAAAGTAAATACCAATACCCCTGCAGGGGGTGAATAGTATACACAGAGGAGAGAGAGAGAGCAGGGGACTGGAGGGAGGGAATCCAGGACTACAGCAGTGAATACACTCTAACATCTGCATTTATGGTAAGTGTTACACAACTGTACTATGTTCTTAGTGTTTCACTTGCAGTCATCACACTTGGGTTGATTCCCAAAGCTGTAGAAAGGGTGGAGGCAGTTGAGAAGTGTTTGGGTTGGCTAGAATGCACTGCAGGTCTCCAGATGCAAAACTCGCCCTGGATTTGGAAAATATAGGCAGGTGGTAATGCTTGGTGAATGTGTGTACAGAATTCCGGGTAGCAGCCTCCAGAATGTCCCTGGTAGGGAATCCCCTGAGGAATGCTGTAGAGGTAGAAGTTGCCCTAGTAGAATGTGTTCTGACCCCCTGTGCGGTTGGTTTTCCATGGTTTTTGTAGCATAAATGGATACAGTGTGCTATCCATTTGGAAATTGTCTGTTTTGAAATGTCCTTGCCTCTGCCCCTGGTGCAAAACTGAGTAATAACTGGTCAGATTTCCTGAAGGGCTTAGTCCTAGGAGTGCAGGATCCTTTTCCCTTTATTTTGAGGATTAGGAAAGAAAGTTGGCAAATGGATAGATTGGTTGAGAGCCACGCTGGACACCACTTTGGGCATAAAGGAAGGATTAGTTCTGAGGGAGACCCTGTCAGCATGAAAAATAATGAATTGTTCCACTGCCATAAGTGCTTGTAGCTCGGACACTCTTCTCGCTGAAGTGATGGCCAGGAGCAATGCTGTTTTCCGAGAGGAATTTTAAGTCTGCTGACTCTGCAGGCTCAAAAGGGGTCAGTATGAGCTTTTCCAGTACAAAGTTAAGGTTCCAAGCAGGGGTGGGTGCTCTCCTTGGTGGCCTTAAGTTGTTTGCCCCTCTCAAGAACTGTTTGAGAGGGTGAGAGAATAGGGGTGGCTCAGAGTTGTAATGAGCCGAGATGGCAGAGGCATGAATCTTAATGGAGGAGAAGGAAAGGCCTCTGTGGAGTAGATTCGCTAAGTAATCCAGGATTAGAGGGAGAGAGGGCAGACTTGTGTCCTCTCCTTTAGATTGAATCCAGGAGCAATGCCTTTTCCACTTATCAGCATATGATTTCCGTGTACTGGGTCTTCTGGCTTCAAGAATGATGTCCAGCACCTGCTTGCTTAGGCTGGTCACTGGGGGGGGGGGGGGGGGAGTTCAAGGAATAAGCCAGGCTGCAAGATTTAGGGTTTGCAGTTAAGGATGCAAGATGTGTCCCCCTTGCTGAGTGAGGAGGGTCCGGCTCTGGGGTAGGTGCCAGGGTGGTACCGGTGACAGGCTGTGCAGGAGTGGGTACCAGTGCTGCCGTAGCCAGTGTGGGGCAATCAGAATTGTCCTTTGTCTGTCCTGTCCTAATCTTGAGCAATATTCTTGAGAGAAGGGGCAGAGGGGGAAATGCATAGATTGAGGTTTACCCACTGGAAGGATAGGGCATCCACTTTACAGGCCCTGCTGTGAGGTGTCCTGGTACAGAATTTGCTTAGCTGGTGATTGCAGGGGGAGTCTGAGATCCACCTCTGAGTTCCCCCATTTCTGAATCAGAAGGCTGAAGGTGCTAGGCTCTAATTGCCACTTGTGCGAGTCTGAGATTTCTGCTCAAGTCATCTGCCAGTGAGTTTTGTTTGCCTGGCAGGAATTGAGCTTGCAGATGGACCGGCATGTCCAAGGCCGTGTTCCACAGGGCCATGGCTAGCCTGCAGAGTGGGTAAGAGTGGGTTCCCCCCTGCTTGTTGATGTACCCACATAACGGTGGTGGTGTCTGTTTTTATTAGCAGGGGTCCTGGTGAGAGCAGGGATCTGAAAGCTGTTAGTGTGCTAAATAGCTAGAATCTCTTTTTGGTTGATATGCAGATGAATGATTTGGGCTCCAGTGTCCCTGAATGCACTTGTCATCCAGGTGTGCCCCCCAGGCATAGTCTGATGCATCTGTGGTTAGGGTCTGGGCGAAGTGGGGTTGAATAAAGGCCAGTCCCTTGTTGTGGTTGTATGCTGCTGCCCACCAAAGAAACTCTGTCCTTAGACAGTGTACGATAGGAATGACAGTTTCCAGGTCCTGAGAATGTTGGCACCAAAGAATTTTTTTTTAAGTACCATTGAAGATTCCTCATATGCAGTCTGGCATATGGAATTAGTAGGATACATGAGACCATGAACCTAGTCAGGATTTTCCTTGCATATAGCTGGGTTCTAGCGGCCATTTGAGTGAAGTAGTCTGTCAGATAGGCTTGTTTTTCTGGAGTAAGGAATGCCATCTGGGATGCTATGTCCAAGCTTGCTCCCAGGAATACAATCTTTTGACTGGGGACTAGTTTTGATTTATTTTTGTTGATGGTGTACCCCAGGGAGGCTAGAAGGTTTTTTACAAATGTCAGTTGCTCCCACATCATTTCCTGACTGTCTTCCTGAATCAGGCTGCTGTCCAAATACGGGTAAATTTGAAATTTTCTGTCTGCAGTAGGCAATGGCTGGAGCCAGACATTTTGTGAATACTTTGGGAGCAGTGGATAAGCCAAAGGGAAGTGCAGAGCACTGATAATGCATAGCTCCTGCCCTGAAGCTTAGATATTTCTTGCAAGAGTCCCTGATAGGGATGTGCAGATAGGCTTCTTTTAAGTCTATGGTGGCTAACCAGGCATCTTTGGCCAGCTTAGGAAGAAGCTGCTGCAGGGTGAGCATTTTGAATTTTGGTGCCACCAGGAAGGTGTTTAGAATGGAAAGATCTAGGATTGGGCGCCAAGTGCCCCCTTTTCTTGGTACTAGGAAAAGTCTGGAATAAAACCCTTGACCTATCTGTTCTGCAGGAACAGGTTGAATTGCCCTTGTAGAGAGCATGGATTGAACTTGGTTTTGTGCCTCTGCCCACTGGTTTAGAGGAAGGTCTGGGAACCCTTTTGGGGTTAGCAGTGAGTGGAAGTAAAATTTGTACCCCTGAGATACAGTGTTGAGGACCCATCGGTCTTTGGTGATGGAAGTCCAGTTTTTTGCATGATGGGCAAGTTTTCCTCCTAGGGCCACAACCAGTTGGACAGAGATGGGGAGTGGAGTTGAGAAGTCATTGTGAATTCTTTCCGTAAGGGGGTGGCGTAGCACTCCCTGTTTTTGAAGTGGAGGGCAATCCATTGCTTAGATCTCTGCATACCCTGAGACTGTAGTCTGGGGGGGGTTCCCCTGGGTCTAGTTTGAGATGGCCTTGTGGGGGCTGGAAAGGACCAATGTTTTGAGGGGCAATGCCTACCTAGGAGGCTGTACTTGCCAGAAGTCTTTGTCTGCATAGATTTAGCTTTTTCTTCCATCTTTTTAAGAACCTCTTATGCTTTGGTGCCAAACAGATTGTCCTTGTTCAAAGGGGTGTCTAGTCATTTTGATTTGACATGGTCTGGCAAGGTCTGCTCCTTAAGCCAAGCATGCCTTTTCAGTACAGAACCAGTGACTACTGCTCTGCAAGATGCTTCTAGGGCATCAAAGCCACATTGCAAAGTATGCTTGCTGACTTGGCTTGCAGAATGCATAAGCTCTTGTAATTCTTTATTTTCTGCACAGTCTGTAAAGGTAGCTATTTTTTTTGCTTATTCAGTTCCATAATATGTTGTTGGTACTTCAGCATGTGAAACTGGCAATTCAAAGCCTTAATGGCGAGAGTTGCAGAGATGTATACTTTCTTACCCCATCTGTCTAAAGCTCTGGAATCCCTGTCTGAAGGGGTGGGATTCTCAACTGTAGTTGCTTTGATACCTTTAGGCCTCTGGAATATGACCTCTGGGTCAGCAGTAGGATTTTTGAAAGGTAATTTGTGAGAGTCAGGAACTCTGTAGTACCCGTTTGGTTTCCTAGGAGCAGGGAGTAATGTATCAGGAGTTAAACTGGATTCCATAAAGACATTATCCACAACATCCAGGACTGGGGCTATTGCTGAAAGCCTATGTTGTGGCAAATCTAGAAATGTCGTAGTCTCTTTTTGGACTGAGGATAATCTTGGCATTCCCAGTGGAAATGCTCTCTTAAGGTTTAAGGTTTCACCAAAAGAAAAATCATTTGGAGGAGAAGCAAAGGGAATGGATTCATCTGCATCTGAATCCTCATAAGCAGATAAAGGTATGTCTTCATAATCAGATACCCGAGTCGTCGGACTCTTGGTCTGTTAAAGCTGCTGGGGACAGGTCTCTTTTTCTCTTAGCAGGGGATGACTGACTTCTCCCATTCAGCATAATAAGGTCTAATGCCATGTTAAGCATTTGATGTTGTGACAAGGAGGCAGGCGCATGAGTTTGGGTCGTCTGTTTTTTAGGCATAGTGCGTACTCTTGGCCTTAGAAACTTGGTAGTTTTAGACAGAACTGAAGAAGGTAAAGAAGTCATCGGTTTGTCGAATATCGTTAGTGTGAAGAACTTACTCAGAAGCTGGTGCCTGCTCAGCAGCTCTGGACCCATCCAAAGTAGCAACATCTGCAGGTTCCCTAGTCGAAGAAGAGTCTCGAGGCATACCGGACTCCGAACGGGTCTCGGTAGAGGCCTTCAAATCCATTGAAGTGGGCATCAGGGGCTGCAAAAGCACCTCACTGAGTACCATCGAACTGGTGACTAACTTAACGGAAGCGTCGTTGGCAATTTTGGACCTGTGCGGTCTGTCTCTAGCCTTACATTTTTTTGGAAGATCAGTAGTCGGATGGCTTACCGAAGCCATTTCGGAATATAGAGATCGAGAACGAAAGTATTTGGCAACAATAAGGGCCTGATGACGAATAGTTCTGGTGTTGAACAAGGCACAAAACCGACAGTGAGGTACATCGTGGTCTGGGCCTAAACAGGTGATGCAGTAGGAATGGAAATCTCTGTGTGGGGTATTTGCTTTCCACAGGCAAGACAATTAACTTTTCTGACATCTGTTAGAGCAAGAAAAGAGGATCCCCAACAGGGTACTTAGCTTTAAAAGACTTCAGGATAATTCATTTCGGAAACGGAAACTCAGGTAGTGGCTGTCCGGCACTCGTATGAACTGCTGCTTCTTCGGGCTCCTCGGCAAGAAAGACTGATGTAATGGCTTCGGCTGCCTGTTTATATACCCCTGACGTCAGACCTGGAGCGACAGCAACCAGTGAAGAAATACTAAATCTCTGGTATTCGGGCCGACTGAAGGCTACCTGCAGGTAGATAACCAAAGTGTGATGACTGCAACAGTGAAACACGAAGAACATTTGCCAGTCCACCATCTTTGATACTATGATGTTCACAAACCAGTTACTCTCTACTGTGATGCTTTGAAATTTGGTGTTGGTGTAGTCATTATTTAATAGGGTCAACCTGTTGCCTATCCGTCCATAACTCTAACCCAAACTGAAATGCAGTATTCTAACTCTTGGCAATTGTGTTTGCATGTTCAAAGTTCCATGATTATATTTATGGTAGACATATCCAGATTGAAACAGACCACCAACCTCTAGTTACTATTTTGAGAAAGCCTATGCATTCACCTCCAACCATATTGCAATGCGTGAAAAGATTGCAGAAGTACAGTATGTGAAGTTGTTCAATCTCACCATTTATTCTTCTTTGATGGGTTCGGTGCCGATCCTCTGCTCAGATACGGCTGACTAGCAAGCTCAAAGTTTTCCAATAGCTCGTTTCCCAACCCCTTATCCCTCAATGCACTGCTGGAATTACCTCAGAGTTTGCCACGGCATGGATCTCTTCGTTTCCAGCGTTGCTCGAGATATCACAAACGACAGTTGGGTACAAAGCATCATTTCCAGAGGGTATTCCATACCATTCTCCACCCAGCCCCTTCCCATCAAAAAATCCCGGATGTTCCACCCAGTCACAGAGAACAAGCAACAATAGAGGTACGTCGATTGCTAGAAAAAAGTAATCCAGCCAGTCCCGGCAGACCAAACAGGATTCGGAACTTAATCAAGATTCTTTTTGGTTCCAAAGAAAACAGGGGACTGGAGACCCATTTTGTATCTCAGCAGACTCAACCAATTTGTGAGGAAAGAGAAGTTCTGAATGGTCATGCTACAGTCCATACTTCCCTTTTTAGGGAAAGACAATTGGATGTGCTCGATTGATCTCAAGGATGCGTACTACCACATAGATGGCCAGACCATCCAGGGATCACCGGCGTTTCTGGCTGGGAGCCGATCATTATCTGTTCTGAGCTCTGCCCTTTGTTCTCACTACAGCCCCCAGAGTGTTCAAGTGCAGGGCAGTAGTCACGGCTCACCTGAGGCATCTAGGATTCCAGGTGTTTCCGTACTTGGATGATTGGCTCCTTACCTCCACCACCAGCCATCAGCTTCTTCAAGCGAGAGAGGCTACTCTGACACTCTGCAATTTGCTAGGCATTACAGTCAACTTCAAAAAGTCTGCCTTGTTGCCATCGCAACATATTGTTTTCGTTTTTATAGGGACAGAATTAGACACGTCAACCACCACTCTAAGTCTTCCACCAGAAAGGGTTAGTATTCTTCACCAACACATCACATCCTTGGTATCAAAGAACAGAGCGCCATCTGCAGAGGTATTGAAAGTACTAGGATCGATGGCAGCAGCAGTCTTGGCAATCCCGTTAGCAAGGATGCATATGAGGATTTTTCAATGGCTCCTATTCACACATTGGCCTTACCAAAAACTTCCAATGAATCACACAATCCTGATAACGAATTCTTGCAAGAGGGATCTTCAGTGGTGGTTGATGTCTCTTCTTGTCACAATAGGACGTCCCTTCTTGCTACCCCATCCAGTTGCCACTGTGACCACGGACGCTTCCCTGATAGGGTGAGGGTGGGGGGGATTTTCAGGGAAAGACTGCCCAAGATACACGGACAGATCAAGAATCACATCTGCATATCAGTGTTCTGGAGATGAGAGCAGTACTTCTAGTGTTGCAATGCTTTCAGGACTCTCTTCCTCTAGGGACAATTGCAATACAGACAGACAACATGTCAGTGGTCTGGTACCTGAACAAGTAAGGCGGGACCAAGTCTTTACCCCCTTTGCCGAGAAGCCCTCAGAGTATGAGAGTGGGCAGTGTTATCCCAGCGCTTTCTGTTAGCAACGCACATCCCGGGCAAATCTAATGCCATAGCGGCCAAACTGAGCAGGGCAATTTTATTGCCCCACGAATGGTCCCTCAAACAAGAGATTGCGGACAGGATTTTCCGCAAATGGGGCCAGCCTTCCTACGACCTGTTTGCCAGTCATATCAACAACAAATGCAGAAGCTATTTTGCCCCGATTCCCCTGCCAGGTCAGTCCTTGAGGGGTGCTCTAGTCCACGATTGGCCCCTAGGTCTCCTCTACGCATTTCCCCCAATTCCTCTGATACCCAGATTTTTACAGAAAGCGAAGTCGCTGGGATGGACAATTATCCTTATAGCCCCTCATTGGCCTCGGCAGATTTGTTTTCCTTTTCTTTACCATCCACATTCTGGAAGACCCATGGATCCTGGACCCAGTTCCGGACTTATTGGCACATCTGTCAGGGGATCTCCATCCTTCATTGCAGACACTGAAGCTAACCGCTTGGCTGCTCTAATTCCTCGCATAGCCAGGCTTTATAATCTTTCCCATGACACTAGTCACATTTTTATAGCTTACCATAAGCCTTCCACTAGAAAGTTGTATCGTAGTAAGTGGAAGAGATTTTTCATTTGGGCTTCCTACCATAATATTGACCCTTACCAAGCACCCATTGTCTTCTATTTTACAATTCTTGACAGAAATTTTTAACAAAGGAGCAGCAGCTGCTACGGTGCGGGTACAACTAGCTGCTATATCTAATTTCCATCTAGGGATTGATGGATTGAATATTATGGCTCACTAATTGTCTAAAGCTTTTCTAAAAGGTTCCTTTCACATGAGGCCTCCAGTGAAGAGTCCTTATTCTCCCTGGGATTTGAATTTCATGTTATCTCGCATCATTCTTCCTCCCTTTGAACCTGTATCATCTTGTGAGCTAAAATTTCTGTCCTGGAAAACTATCTTCCTAGTAGTCATCACTTCAGCCCGCAGGGTGTCAGAGCTCCAAACCCTATCCTCCAAGCCTCCTTATATGGTCTTTCATGCTGGCAGAGTATCTCTCAGGATAAACCCATCCTTTTTGCCTAAAGTATGTTCAGAGATTAACATCAATCAAGTCATTGAGTTGCCTCTTTTCTTCCCTAATCAGACCAACAAATTGGAATATATGTTGCACAAACTTGATGTTCACAGACAACTTGGATTTTGTTTAGACAGAACAAAAGAGATTAGGAAATCAGATCAGCTTTTTGTGTCTTTTTCTGAGACCAGGAAAGGTAAACCAGTCACCAAAACATCTCTGACTATCTGTATCACTTACACCTATTCTTGTCATAACATGCCCTTGTCTAGTAAGGTGAAGGCTCATTCAACCAGAGTAGTTTCTACCCTCTTCAGCCTTTCAAGCCAAATTACCTATAGGCAGCACCATGGTCTAAACCTCACATTTTTATAACTCCTTAAAAAGTGGATAAGGCCTCCAGGGACAGGGCTTCATTTGGTTCTACGGTTCTAAAGAGTGTATTTCTGTGGGTCACCCAGGGTTAGGGTGCTAGGGACACTACCTGTCAGTGAAGAATGAATGGCGAGATTGAACAACTTCACATAAAGAAGTTATATACTCACCATAATGTTCCATGTGAGTTGTTCCATCTCGCCTTCATTCTCACGTCCCTCCCTCCTTCCCCCTCCTGGCTGGCAGTTGACCTGGAGGCTGTCTTCATCCTGGTTTCTCAATGTGTCTTCATTCCTAGGCAGAATAATTATAGTATCTCTATATGGTACGCAGCAAACAAGATCTGAGGTAATTCCAGCAGTGCATTGTGGGATAAGGGGTTGGGTCTCGAGCTACTGGAAAACTTTGAGCTTGCTAGTCGGCCATGTCGGAGCAGAGTATCAGCTCCGAACCCATCAGTGAAGAATGAAGGCGAGATGGAACAACTCACATGGAACGTTATGGTGAGTACATGACTTCTTTTTCAATCTTGTCTACTTGAAAGGCAAACTTCTTTATCTCGCTCGCTGATGCATTATCTAGATCATCCAGAAATACCACTGAAGAGCATGAGAATGATAAACTTAATTTTTAAGTCATGGAAGTGATTTTTCTTCCACACGTCTAGATGAGCTTAGAAATCATATAGCCTCAGATCCTGTTCTACATAAGCTCAAACACGTTCTCAAATGAGGATGGCCATCAAAGCAATCTAGTTTACCTCAAAGAAGTGCAACCTTATTTTCCATACAGAGATGAGATTTTGTCAGATAATGGTATTGTCTTGAAAGGTCATATACTCATTGTTCCAAAGTCCTTGCAGCAAGAGTACATCACTATCTTGCATCATGGCCACCCAGGAACTGCTTCTACAAAAAGGAGGGAGAGAGGACTAGTGTTTTGGCCTTCTGTGTGACAAGATATTGAGAGAGTACTTTTCATCTTGTTCTGTATGTAATAGTATAAAGCCACATCAACAGAAACCACTACTTCAGCTTAAGCAGATTCTTGAACTTCCTTGGTCGACAGTAGCCACTGTTATTTTCGAGTGGAATGGTCAACATTACTTTGTGTTAGTAGACTCTTATTCCAATTGGTTCAAGATTGACCTACTTCCTAACCTAGTGTCCCAATACTGTGATTACCAAGATGAAGCATCATTTTGCAGTTCATGGTAGTCCGCACAGTTATTTCTGACAGTACTAGCCAGCAGTTCAAAAGATTCGCTGAAGAGTGGGACTTTCATCATTCCGCAAGTAGTCCCGAGTATCTGCAGTCAAATGGTTTGGTAGAAAGTGCAGTTCAAAGTGCGAAAAAGTTACTAGAGAAGTCTAAACGAGATCATAGTGATTTTTTTCGTGACTCTCTTGAATCTCCTAAATGTTCCTCATGATAAACATCTCTGTTCACCTACCCGCAGACTTCTGCCAAGACAAACCAGACCTACATTACCAATCAGCAGTAGTTTATTGGTTCCAAGTGCTACAAATAAATTTGTAAAAGCCTGTCTGTTAGAGAAACGCCTGCCCCAGAAGTCTTATTACGATATGTCCAGCAAACTGCTCAATCCATTACATGAAGGAGAGACCATGAGAATGCAAACGTGCAAAGGTTATGATTGGAATGGAGTTGTAAAGAGTATTTGCCCAGAGCCGAGATTGTACATTGTGGAATTGCAAGGAGGAGAGAGCAGGCGGAGCCAGAAACATTTGATGCTTTTGTCCGAGGCTGTACCACAGCATCTAGCCTGTCAGAAAGACTTTTTATCTCACTGAGTTCTCCAACATTCCAATTCCTGAGGACGTTCTAGTAAATATCCCTGTTCCTGAGTTGAATCCCAGTGTTCTTGATATGAGTTGTTCACTGAAGACTCTCCCTGTTGCTAAACCTAGTTCTGAATACTATGTTACTAAATCAAGTCACACTTCCAGACCATTTTACAGATACACGGCAACTTGGACATGAACATTGTGTTGTATCTAATGTCTATATATTATTGCATGTCTTATTCTGATGTCATTTCATAGGAGACAATTCTTTGAGGGAGGATGTAGATCAGTGTGTGTGTGTGTGTGTGTGTGTGTGTGTGTGTGTGTGTGTGTGTGTGTGTGTGTGTGTGTACAGCTTTAAGAAGCTTTCTAGGGGCTTGCACAAGTGTATAAATACTGAGCACATGCAAGCATGACTGCCATTTTGTGGTAAGCTGTTGAGATTTTGAGAAGTAAGCATGTACGTCTGTGTAGTATGTCTGTTAATCAGTTTTATATTTTGTAAAGCTGCTATCCATCCTGATGTGTTTCTGTGTAATAAAGCATATAAACAAATTACCCCGCCTTTTCGTCATGTTTATTAAGAGGGACACAGGACAGAGGTGCACGCCCTTTTCAACAAAAGAGCAAGTCTGGAAGTTCCACAGGACCAGAGAGGATCTGGATTTTACTCCAGGATGTTCTTCATGTTTCACTGTTGCAGTCATTACACTTGGGTTATCCTGTTGGCAGGCTACCCGCAGTCGGCCTGAATTCCAAAGTCTAGGTCTGGCGTCTGTTGCTATTGGCCTCTTCCCTGACGTCAGTGCGCCAGGGGTATAAAAGATGCAGCCGACGCCATTTTCTTCAGTCTTTCTTGCCGTGCGTTGCCCGAAGCAAAAGCAGTTTGCAAGTGCCAGTCGGCTGACTCCTGAGATTTTTGTGTTCAAATTTCAGATCCGAAGTCTTCATTTAAAGCTAAGTACCCCGTTGGGGAAACTTTTTTCTTGCTCCAGACCGATGTTAGAAAAGTTAATAATTGTATTTCTTGTGGGAAGCAAATCCATTGTTATTGTATTCCTTTCCTAGGCCCTGATCACGACGTTGCTAATTGCAGGTTTTGTGCTAGATTTAACCAACGCACTATTAAGCATTGGTATGATTTTGCTTTTCACTACTTTGGCCGAAGATTTAATTACACAATGTCATCGGATAGCCGTCTGACTACCACAATTCACAAGAAATGCAAGGGAAAGGGCAGGCATCCGAGGTCCAAAACTGACGACGAGGCTTCTTCTAAGACAGTCGCCGATTCTCAGTGAGGTACTTTGCAGCCCCTGACACCCGCTACCTCAGAGCCACAGGCCGCTTCCAATTCCCACGTGGAGCCGACTAGGCCGCAGGAAACTCAAGATGTTCATCGTGTTACCCTGCTGCAGTCATCACACTTGGGTTATCCTGTCGTCAGGCAGTCCCGCACTCGGCCGGAATTCCAAAGTCTTGGTCCGGCGTCGGTTGCTGTCGCTTCTTCCCTGACATCAGTGCTCCAGGGGTATATATATTGCAACCGACATCATTTTCTTCAGTTTTTCTTGCCGTGCGGTGCCTGAAGCAGAAGAAGTTCGCAAGTGCCGGTCGGCCGACTCCTGAGATTTTCGAATTCGAATTTCAGACCGAAGTTTTCTGTAAAGCTAAATACCCCGTTGGGGAAACTTTTCTTGCCTCAGACCGATGTCAGAAAAAGATAAAAATTGTATTTCTTGTGGGAAGCAAATACCTCATAAGGATTTTCACTCTTATTGCATACCTTGCCTAGGCCCAGACCATGACGTCACTAGTTGTCGTTTTTGTGCTAGGTTTAATAAACGTACTATTAAAAGGCACTTTGATTTCGCACGACACTACTTCAGTAGAAAATTTAATTACAATATGCCGTCAGAGCAACCGACTACTGGCGTGCACAAAAAACACAAGGATAAGGACAAACAGCCCAGGCCTAAGCCAGATTCAGAGGCCTCGGCTGGTCCAGTCTCCGGTCCTCAGTGAGGCTCCGACGCAACCCCTGACGACCGCAGATCTGGAACACGAGACCGCTTCTGAACTTTTAGCGGAATGTACCAGACCGACACAACCATTTTGTTCAGGCCCTACCGACGACATTGCTGATAAAGATGTCGGTGCTGCAGAAACGGCATCGGTTTCTGAAGGTGCTTTCAGACCGACGCTCACCATTAAAACGTTTCCTAAAACGAAGACTCCTATTAAATCTAAAAGGACTGCACTTCAGTCCCCCTGTTCAAGGCCCAATGCCTAAGAAACAGATGCTCAAAATGGCTGAAGATTTGATTTCTTTAATCAGGGGTTCCCAGCCTCCTCCTGACAAAAGGCCTAGACAAGAGGAAGATTATGCATCCTCTGAACAAGTGTCCATTTCTTCAGCCTCCTCTGAAGACCAAGATTACTCCTTCTCCCCTTATGAAGATTCTGATGCTGAGGATTCCATTCCCTCAGCTTCTCCTCCTGAAGACTACTCCTTTGGGGAAACTTTACACACTATGAGGGAACATTTCCACTGGGAAGGTCAGGACTACTCTGACTCAAAGAAAAGGCTCAGAGAGTTTCTTTTACTCCCCCAGCACAGACCTGCTCCGGCCAAGCCTGACAGATACTACAGAGTGCCTGATTCCCACAAATTTCTATACAAAAGTCCTGTTGCTGACCCAGAGACTATCTCCCAGGGTCCCAAAGGGGCTAAGGCTTCTATGGCTAAAATCCTGTACCCTCTGAAAGGGATTCCAGGGCGCTAGACAGGTGGGGGAAAAGGTTTACACCTCAGCCACTCTAGCTATGAGGGCACTAAATTGCCAATTTCACATGCTTAAGTATCAGCAATTTCTAATCTCTCAGTTAAAGCAAAGAATCACCACTCTCCCTCAACAATCTGAATTGAAAGAAATGCAGGATCTGTTGCATGCAACTGAACAGGTGGGCAAACACACCTTACAATGTGGGTTTGATTCTCTGGAGGCCTCTTGCAGAGCAGCTGTCACTGGGTCTGTTATACATAGGCATGCTTGGTTAAAGGAACAAACTCTGCCTGATCATGTTAAAGCAAAGCTTCTAGATGCTCCCTTACAGCAGGATGTCCTTTTTGAAGTTAAAGCAGAAGAAGTCTTAAAGAAAATGGAGGATAAGGCAAAATCTATGCAGACAGTCAAAGATTTCCTACAGATACAGCCCCCTCGCTTCAGCAGAAACTGGCCAACAAAAATTGGTCCTTTCCAGCTACTGACAGACCACAGAGGGGTAAATACAGACGCCCAAGAAGCAGAGGACAACCACAAGCCCAGTACAAACCTCGCCAATGGGGCACTACAACACAGAAGGGAGGAGAAGACAGGTCCCAATCTACCAGGAGGCAAACTCAATGACTTGCACCTCATCCGGCCAAGCATCTCTCTCTTGACAGCTCCCTTGGGAGGAAAACTCGCACTTTTTTCAGACAACTGGCACATTGTCACAAAGGACAAATGGGTCCTAGACATAATTTTACGAGGATACAGATTCTATTTTCACACCTTGCCAATGAAAAGAGGAATGCCAAACCTGCCACAAAATCAACGGGCAGAGGCACAAAAGCAAATTACAGCTCTCATGGACATGAGAGCCATTCAACTGGTACCTACTCGAGAGCAAGGTCAAGAATTTTACTCAAGACTCTTTCTAGTGCCCAGAAAGGACAATGCCTGGAGACCTATTCTGGACCTTTCAATTTTAAACACATTCTTACAAGTACCCAAATTCAAGATCCTAACACTGCAGCAGCTTCTTCCCATGTTGGGCAAGGAGGCATGGCTAGTAACGTTGGACCTCTAGGAGGCATACCTGCATGTCCCTATCAGACAAAGTTGCAGAAGATGCCTCCGTTTCATTGTAGGTTCAACCCATAACCAATTCTCTGCACTGCCCTTTGGCTTATCTACTGTGCCCAGAGTCTTCACAAAATGCCTGGCACCAGTAATTGCATACTGCAGACATAGAGGAATTCAAATATACCCATACCTGGACGACTGCCTCATCCAAGCAGAAAGCAAGGACATTCTCTTACATCATCTGGCTTTTGTAAAACATCTTCTAAACTGCCTGGGGTACACAGTAAACGAAAAGAAGTCAAAACTAGTACCCTCAAAAAATATGACATTCCTGGATGCCAGCTTGAACACAACGACCCAGAAGGCTTATCTGACGCCAGACAAGCAACTACAGCTGACTCAGTATTTCAAAACAATGGCAACAAAGACCCAATTAACTGCAAGAAAAATTCTGCAGGCTTTGGGCTTCATGGCATCTTGCATTCTACTAATACCATTTGCAAAGCTGCATATGAGGAAATTACAGTGGTACCTAAAAAGCGTACGGTCTCAACACAGCCACAGCTTGGACACAATGATATCTCTCATTTCCTGCCTACAACAGGTGTTTCTATGGTGGTCACAGGCATGTCACCTCAACAAGGGTCAGCCATTCACCTTGCCCCCAGCCAGGCAAACTATCATAACAGATGCATCAGACTACGCCTGGGGGGCACACATGGCAGGGCAGTGCATTCAAGGCAAATGGACTACAGATCAAAGGAATCTGCACATCAATCAAAAAGAAATGCTAGCTGTACAGAAAGCTCTGACAGCTTTCAAGAATCTATTACATCCAGAACAACTTACAATAAAGACGGACAACACCACAGTAATGTGGTACATAAACAAACAAGGGGGTACTCACTCCTACCCTCTATGCAGGCAAGCAATGATCTTATGGAACACAGCTCTGACTTACAAAGTTCAGTTACAAGCTCAATTCCTGCCAGGAAAGAACACATTGGCAGACGACCTCAGCAGAAACATCATGGATCCCCACGAGTGGAAACTAGATCCACAAGTATTTACAATGATAACTCAAAAATGGGGCCTTCCAGACATAGACCTGTTTGCCAGTCCTCAAAACTATCAAATAACAAAATTTTGTACAAGAACACTTCACCATCAAGCTTGGAAAGTAGACGCACTCTCTTTCAGTTGGAAAAACCTGACAGCATATGCCTTCCCTCCATTGCCTTTCCTCACAAAGGTGCTTCTGAAAGTCAAAAAGGAGAGACCACGACTGATTCTCATAGCCCCAGACTGGCCACGCCAGCACTGGTACCCACTATTGAGAAATATGGCCCATGGCCCACGGCCCACCTTGGATCTTACCACAAATTACCCATTTGCTCACACAACAAAACAATCAGATTCTTCACAGCCAACTCAAAACCTTAAATCTGGCTGCATGGAAAATCACCTAAGCACCCAGCCAGCTCCTCTTTCCCAAGCAGTTATGGATGTTATTCTGGAAGCTAGGAGGCCAAGCATCAGGAAGGCTTATTCGGACAAATGGAAAAGGTTTTGTGCCTGGAACCAAGCTAAAGGCCAAGACACATTTCAGCCTCACATTCTACAGTACTTAACTGAGATGTTGCACAAAGGACTTTCCTCCTTCTCCATTAAAATCCATGCTTCAGCTATTTCAGCCCACTACTACACGGATCCACCCTTATTTTTGCATCCACTTCTAAGACAGTTCCTCAGAGGGGCAAAAAACCTTAGACCCCCCCAGGAGAGCACCTACACCAACATGGGACCTCAAATTTGTTCTGGAAAAACTAACGCTACCTCCCTTTGGACCAGTTTTTTCTGCAGATCTTCAGTTCTTATCATGGAAGACTGCCCTGCTGCTAGCAATAACTTCAGCTAGAAGAGTCTCAGAGCTGCAGGCACTAATGGCAGTGGAACCTTTCCTCATTTTTCATCAAGACAGAGTTTCTCTAAGAACTAATCCTTCCTTTATGCCTAAGGTGGTTTCCAGTGTGGCTTTAAATCAAACCATCCACTTACCCACCTTCTTCCCAAATCCACAGAACAAAGGTGAGACTCCTGCATTCCTTGGACATTCACAGGCAACTTCGTTACTACTTGGACAAAACTAAGGCTTTCAGAAAATCTGACCAGCTCTTTGTATCCCATGCTACAGCTTCACAAGGGAAGGCTATTTCAAAACAAACCATTTCCAAATGGATAGGACATTGCATACATTTCTGCTATACCCATCATGGAAAACCAGTTCCTGCTACCATTAGGCCCCACTCTACCAGAGCAACAGCTACATCTACAGCTTTTCTCAGGGGGTGCCAACCAAGGAGATTTTGGAAGCTGCAACTTGGAGTTCAGTACACACCTTCACCAAACACGATCACTTACCACTTTACTCTAAGACTAGGGCAGGCTTCGCCACTGCAGTTCTGCAGGGCCTGATAGCCTCCTGCAACCCTGTATGATTCCTCCACCCATCCTTAGCTTTGGGATTCAACCCAAGTGTGATGACTGCAGCAGGGTAACACGATGAACGTAGTACAGTTTTGTACCTACCATAAATGTAGATGTTCGAGTGTACACCCTGCTGCAGTACAGGTTACCCTCCCTCCATTCCCTCTGAACTAACTGGCTAAAATGTCTACAATACCTTCCTGATGTATTTGCTTATAGCTGGAGGGATTTTGTGTTTGTGCAAAATTTACTCAATTTGGTACTAATTACTGACCACCTTTTTGGGGGCACCTGACATCTGGGGCAAGAAAAACTGAAGAAAATGGCGTTGGTTGCAATATATATATATATACCCCTGGTGCACTGACGTCAGGGAAGAAGCGACAGCAACCAACACCGGACCAAGACTTTGGAATTCCGGCCGACTGCGGGACCGCCTGACGACAGGATAACCCAAGTGTGATGACTGCAGCAGGGTGTACACTCGAACATCTACATTTATGGTAGGTACAAAACTGTACTGTATTGGACACTCGGAAAATATTCCCTCAGATGGGTCTGGAGCCGCTGAGCAGGCATCAGCTTCTGAGGCCTACACAATTATATGTAAAACCGACTTCAGCTTCAAAGGCAAAGACTAAAACACCACTAAAGACAAAGAAACAAGTGCAGCAATCCCATGGACAGGCCTCCATGCCTAAAAAACAGATGCTCAAAATGACCGAAGACCTTATTACTTTGATCAGGGGTTCCCATCCCTCTCCTGATAAAAGGCCTAGGCAAGAGACAGAATATTCATCTTCAGATCAGGTTTACATTTCCTCTGACTCCTCTTCTGAACAGGAGTAACTCTCTTCCTCACTATGAGGATTCTGATGCTGAAGAATTCTATCCCTTCAGCCTCTCCTCCTGAGGATTATTCTTTTGGGGAAACTCTGCATACCATGAGGGAGCACTTTCACTGGGAGAGCCAAGATTACTCCGAATGTAAGAAAAGGCTCGGAGACTTTCTTTTACTACCCCAGCACAGGCATCTTGCTATTCCCCCTGTTTTAGACATTGTAGAGGATGTCTTTTCAGAGTCCGGCCTGTCTCCTGACTCTTTACCTCCTGCACCAGTTAAACCAGACAGATACTACAGGGTTCCTGCACCGGTTAAACCAGACAGATACTACAGGGTTCCAGATTCACATAAATTTCTTTATAAAAACCCTGCTGCTGACCCAGAAACTATCTCAGGGTCCCAAAGGGGTCAAGGCTTCCACTGCGAAAAATCCTATCCCCTCTGATAGGGATTCAAGGGCTCTGGACAGATTGGGGAAAAAGGTTTACACTTCTGCTACCTTGGCTGTAAGGACTTTAAATTGTCAGTTTCATAGGCTTAAATATCAGCAATATTTAATGTCCCTGCTAAAACAGAAAATGTTGACAAATTCTGAATGTGCAGAAAACAAGGAAATGCAGGATTTATTGCATGCAGCTGAACAAGTTGGAAAGCATACTTTGCAATGTGGTTTTGATTCTCTGGAGGCCTCTTACAGGGCTGCTGTTACGGGTTCTGTCATTAGGAGGCATGCTTGGTTAAAGGAACAGAATCTGCCCGATCATGTTAAAGCAAAATTATTGGATGCTCCATTACAGCATGATACTTTGTTTGGTGTTACAGCATAAGAGGTGTTGAAGAAAATGGAGGACAAAGTGAAATCTATGCAGACAGTTAAGGATTTCTTACAGGTACAGCCACCCAGATTTAGCAGGAACTGGCCTACAAAGAATTGGTCTTTTCCAGTGTCAGGCCACAAAGAGACAGATACAGACGCCCCAGAGGCAGATCCCAGCCCCAAGTCTCATACAGGCCTAAACAATGGGGTGCTTCTACTTCCAGAAGCGGAGAAGACAAATCACAGCCATACAGGAAACAGTCCCAATGATTTCCCCTCTGCCAGCACCAAGCTCTTATCTTTTGGCAGCCCCCTTAGGGGGAAAGCTAGCACTTTTTTCACAAAATTGGCACATGGTCAGTCAGGACAAATGGGTCTTGAATATAGTGTCTCAGGGCTACAGGTTCCACTTTCACACCCTGCCAAGGGCAAAAGGTATGACAGACCTGCCACACAATCAATGGGCAGAGGCACAAAAACAAGTTTCATCCCTCATGGGCATGAGGGCCATTCAGCGAGTACCACAGCAAGAGCAGGGACGAGGATTTTACTCAAGACTTTTTTTGGTACCCAGAAAGGACAAAGCCTGGAGACCAGTACTGGACCTGTCTTTTCTAAACACATTTCTGGACATTCCAAAATTCAAAATGTTGACACTGCAGCAACTTCTGCCCATGCTGGGCAAGAAGGCTTGGCTTGTAACTTTGGACCTAAAAGAGGCATACCTGCATGTCCCAGTCAGACAATCTTGCAGAAGATACCTCTGATTCATAGCTGGCTCAATGCACTACCAATTCTCTGCACTGCCCTTTGGCTTATCTATTGTGCCCAGGGTTTTCACAAAATGCCTTGCACCAGTAATTGCTTTTTGCAGACAAAGAGGAATTCAAATATATTCGTACTTGGACGACTGCCTTATTCAAGCAGAGAACCAGAACATTTTACTAAGGCATCTGGTGTTTGTAAAATGATTACTAATTTGCCTGGGGTACACAGTAAACGAAAAGAAATCAAAACTAGTACCCTCTCAAGAGATAATATTCCTGGGTGCAAGCTTAAATACCACTGTCCAGATGGCTTATCTCACGCCAGACAAACAAAGGCAACTGACTTCTTACTTCAAAATGTTGGCAACAAAGATCCAGTTATCTGCAAGAAAAATTCTGCAGGCTTTGGGCTTCATGGCATCCTGCATTCTGCTAATTCCATATGCAAGACTGCATATGAGGAAACTACAGTGGTATCTAAAAAGTGTTTGGACTCAACATTGCCACAGCCTGGAAACATTAATTACCCTCATTCCCTGCCTGCAACAGGAGTTTCGATGGTGGGCACATGCCTGTCACCACAACAAGGGACAGCCATTCATTTTACCCACAGCCAGGCAAACACTAACAATAGATGCATCAGATTATGCCGGGGGGGGCCCACATGGCAGGAAAATGTATTCAGGGCACATGGCCCGCAAGCCAAATGCATCTTCATATCAATCAAAAAGAGATGCTAGCTGTTCAGAATGCCCTGACAGCCTTCAAGGATCTACTTCATCCAGGACAGCTGCTGATAGACGGACAATACTACAGTCATGTGGTACATAAACAAGCAGGGAGGCACACATTCCTACCCCCTCTGCAGACAAGCCATGACTTTGTGGAACACAGCATTGACTTTTCAAATACACCTGCAAGTACAATTCCTGCCAGGAAAGGCAAATACTCTTGCAGACGAACTAAGCAGGAACCTCATGGATCCTCACGAGGGGAAACTGGATCCACAAATCTTCAGCTTGATAACAAGGAAATGGGGATGCCCAGACATAGATGTATTTGCCTCCCCTCACAACTGCCAGTTACAGAGATTCTGCACAAGGGCTTATCGCAAGAAAGCATGGAAAGTGGATGCTCTATCATTCAGTTGGAAAACCCTTACAGTATATGCCTTTCCTCCACTGCCTCTCCTCCCCAAGGTACTCCTAAAGGTCAGACAAGAGAAGCCAAAAATGATACTGATTGCCCCAGACTGACCCCACCAGCACTGGTACCCAATCCTGAAGAGCTTGTCTCAAGGCCCAGCTTGGACATTACCTCAGATTCCTCACTTACTGACCCAACAAAACAATCAGATCCTGCACAGCCAGCTCAGAACCCTAAATCTGGCAGCCTGACGGATAATGTAACCATTTCTCTAAAGCAGTTATGGATGTTATTTTGGAGGCCCAGCTCCAGAAAATCTTCTGCAGAAAAATGGAAGAGATTCTGTGCTTGGAACCAGACACAAGGATTTGACACGCTTGTACCAAATATCCCTCAGATTTTACAATACCTAACTGAGATGCTGGACAAAGGCCTATCCTTTTCATCAAATAAGATTCATGCCTCTGCCATTTCAGCTCATTGCAATATGGACCCACCTATTTTTTCAGATCCACTGCTAAGGCAGTACCTCAGAGGGCCAAAAACATAAGACCTCCAAGGAGAGAGCCAGTACCTGTATGGGACCTCAATTATGTTTTGGAAAAATTCACACTGCCTCCTTTTGAGCGAGCCATTACAGCTGAGATAAAATTCTTATCATGGAAATCAGCTCTGCTCCTAGCAATAACCTCGACAAGAAGAATCTCAGAGTTGCAGGCAGTAATGGCTGTGGAACCTTTCATAATTTTCCATCCAGACAGGGTTTCTCTGAGAACAAACCCAACATTTATGCCTAAGGTAGTGTCCACTGTGGCCCTTAACCAAACCATTAATTTGCCTACCCTTTATCCAAACCCACAGAGTAAGGGGAGAGACTTACACAGACAGCTACGCTTCTACTTGGACAGAACTAAAGCTTTCAGAAAGACTGAACAACTCTTAGTGGCATATGCTGCAGGATCACAAGGAAAGGCTATCTCAAAGCAGAATATTTCAAAATGGATAGGCCACTGCATTCGTTTCTGTTATTCACATCATGGCAAATCAGTGCCTAAGGGCATTAGGCCACATTCAACCAGAGTAACAGCCACTTCAGCAGCCTTCCTCAAAGGAGTACCAACCAAAGATATTTTAGAGGCTGCAACTTGGACTTCAGTGCACACTTTTACAAAGCACTACCACTTACCTCTGTACTCTAAATCCAGAGCAGGCTTTGCCACTGCATTTCTGCAGGGCCTCATAGCCACTCCTATTTCTGTTTAGACCCAGCCACCCAACCTCAGCTTTGGGATTCAACCCAAGTGTAATGACTGCAACAGTGAAACACGATGAACATAGTACAGTTGTGTACCTACCATAAATGTAGATGTTCGAGTGTATTCACTGTTGCAGTCCAGGTTACCCACCCACCATCCCCCTTTTCTTTGCTGGGACTTATCTGTACTTCTCTATTCTATACAACCTATGTGGTGTATTTGTTTGTAGATGAAGGTAATGTTTATTTTAGTGCATGCTTTTTTATTGGCATAATTTTTAGCCTACCCTTTTGGGGGCACCTGACATCTGGGGCAAGAAAAACTGAAGAAAATGGCGTCTGCTGCATCTTTTATACCCCTGCCACACTGACGTCAGGGATGAGGCGACAGCAACCAACGCCGGACCTAGACTTTGGAATTCAGGCCAACTGCGGGTAGCCTGCCAGCAGGATAACCCAAGTGTAATGACTGCAACAGTTAATACACTCGAACATCTACATTTATGGTAGGTACACAACTGTACTTTCTTTCTAGGGCCTCTGTCAGCTCAACAGACATGCAAAGGAGGAGTTTTCCAGATGATCATGCTGCTGTTAATTCTGCCATGCCTGCAAAAAGGTGATTGGATGTGCTGTGTAGACTTTCAGGATGTCTGTCTTTACATAAAAATAGATCAGGCATCAAGTATGCATCCTTGCTTTTAGGTAGGAGTCAGTCAGTTTCAGGCATTTTCATTTGATCTCACCACAGCCTCTTGGGTGTTTGCCACATGTATGCACGAGGCTCTTAACGACTCCTAGGGATATGAATTTTTACATAATTGGATGATTGGCTGTTGGAAGCCACATCTATGAAGCAGCTGGTTGAGGCAAGACAGTACTTGCACCACTTCTGTCTGTCTTTGGGGGTCACCATCAACATAGCCCAATCCAATCTGCAGCCATCCTAGGATCTGTTTATTTTAGGCAGCACTCTAAATCAACTGGCAGGCTTAGCTCAAGAAAGTTTCAGCCTAAAAATGAAAGGAAAGAGTTTCTGAGCAAGCATCGTAAAGGTATTGGGTTTAATAGCAACCACAATCCAAATTGTCCCTCATAACAGGCTCAACATGAGCCTATTGCATGGACTTTTTGTACCTAGTGGGAGGAATGTATCATACTCAGATTGAGAGCCATCAAGAAAACCCTATAGTGGTGGACCCCTTTACAAAATTTGACAACTGCATCTCCTTTTACCATACCAAATCATAAGGCATTGGTAACCACAGATTCAGCTTCCCTTGGCTTCGGGGCTTTTGAACAAATGTTTACAAGGTTCCCAGATAGAGGCATCCTTGCACATCATTGTTCTCAAATGAGGGCAGTCATCCTTGGGCATTGCAGGATTTGCTTCCATGAGGTTCATTTACCGTACAGTCGGACTATATGGCAGTGGTATGGTATATCAGCAAGCAGAGGGGAGCCCGATTTTATCCATTTTACAGAGGAGCAATGAAGATGTGGAAATTGGTGTTGGCTTTGCAGTGCTTTCTCATAGCAGTGTACATAACCAGACATCTAGTGTGATTGTGGACAAGTTGAGCAGACAGATTCTGCTTCCTCCAAGAACGGTCTTTTCAATTCTAGAGTTGTGAGCAGTATATTCAAGAAATGGGGGACAACGTTGCTGCAGTTTCTTTGCTTTTGCCATTCAGTATCAAATGTCCCTTTGTTTTTCATGATACTTCTTCCAGAAAAACAGTCACCAATGGATGCATTTCCCCCACAATTGCCCACTGGGTCTCCTTTACAATGTCCCCCTCTTCCTTTGATTCCAAGAGTCCTACAGAAAGCTGAAGTGTGCATGAATCAGGTTCATTCTCACCAGACCTTTAATTGCTGGTTGGCCACATCCAAAGAAAAGACCCTTACCTCTTCCAACCTGCCTTACTGTCTTATCTCTGCTGTACAGATTGACACACCCAGACATTCAGTCCCTCTGTGTCTGACTGCTTGGTTTCTCAGGACCCCGTGATGGACAGGAACTCTCAGTTCCCTCCTGATATCTTTGACCTTTAATATGGCCTCTCAGAAGAACTTCACTAGTAAAACTAACTGGACAAATGGCTGTAGGTCAGGACAGAAATGTCATTCAATATCAGCACCAGTAGATTGTCTTAATCTTTCTGACTCGTGTATACAACAAAGGTCCTCAATCCAAAATTCACTCAACTAGGCTATCTCATCCTTTAATGGAAAGCTTTTCAAGCCACTCATTGGCTGCACATCAGTATTGTAAAACTTTTCATAAAGGTATTTTATATTCAGCATCCCCTTAGCTAGGCCAGTACATGCGAGATCTAAATTTTGTATGGAGTCCTTGATGAGACCTCCCTCTGAACCAGCCAGCTCTGTGGAAGACTGTATCGTGTCACCATAACTTGGCCAGATTTCAGAGTTGCACGTCTTCTCCTCCTCACAATATCCTTACATTGTTTTCCATCAGGGCAGAGTCACTTTGAAAAACAAGCCATCCTTTCTACCCAGAGTTGATTTGCTGTCTAATTTTAAATCCGTGCATTCACATGGCTGTATTTTCTCAAAGTGCTCTAATAAAAAGTCGTAACTTCTGCATTGTTTGGATGTTCTTAGACAACTGATTTTTCTAGGGCCATACAAAGGAATTTAACAATGAACAACTTTTTTGTTTTCAGCAGTTAAGCTTGTGTCAGAAGATTCCCATGGTTACTTTAGCAAAGTGGATTATAGACTGCATCTGCTGTTATGACATATTGGACAAGGAGCCAACTGTCCAACCAAAGGCACATTCTGTCAGGGCTCAAGCCACATCAAATGACCTTCCTTTGAAATTTGTGGAGTTAGAGCAGCCACCCTTTGGTCTTCCTTGAATGCCTTTGCTAAGCATTACAGCCTTGACTCTGTCTCCTGAGCAAGGTCTTCCTTTGGAGCAGCCGTTTTAAAAGGTTTACTGGGATAGGCCACCCAAATTAGCTGAGGAATCTGCCCTGCTGATACATTGTCTGGGCAGGACCTGAGAAATATGTAGGTTGTGCACTTACCAGAATGTTAGATTTCTCTAGTTTCTGTCCAGACTCTGTTACAATCCACCGACCACCCCCTTCCAAATTGTCCTTTCCTGAGAAAGAGTTGAAGTGGTCTTTTAGAGAGCAAAAACTGTCTTCATTTTCTTTAGAGCAAGTAATTTTATAATGGAGGTATACTCTATCTGGATGATTCATCAACAGGGAGGTATAATGGGTAAGAAGGAGCTCAAGCTAGTTGGTCCAAAAAGCACCAAATCTGCTATTACAGTGTACAGACAGGGACCAGGAAAGTCTAACATTCTGGGAAGTGCATAACTTGCATTTAAAGATCCTTCAGATCCTGCTTCATATAGACCATTACAGTTTTTAAAGTGTTTATGTGCAACAGCTAAGAGAATTGGCAAAGGTGTTGCTAAAATTTATAAATATGGATCACTGTGGCTTTGTGCAGGAGAGGCAAACATTTGACAACATTAATAGAACAGTGATCCATAGGAAAGCACAATGTAAGAAAGCACTGCTGCTGTTGGTGGGTTGTGATGCAGAGAAAGCATAAAGAAGAAGCAACTGGGGTTTTGAGTACAGTAATAGAATCATTTGTATTCCCTGATGGGGTTGATTAGGAGAGTGTATGAAGGGACAGAGTAATAGGGTTGATTAGGAGAATATATGAAGGGACAGAGTCAAGAATAAGGGTGGAGAGGGTTCCTTTGTTTGAACAGTGGAAGCAGGCAGGGGGAGTCCTCTTTCCCCTTAATTGTTTGCTTTATATTTAAAAGCATTGGTAAAGAAAGTATAGTACTCAGAAATTCAAGGATATAACTGGTGCAGTAATGAAAAAAATAGCTTTGTTTGCAGATTATATTTTGTACTTGAGTCTAAAAAGGACATTTCGATGTTGTGGAAAATATGAGGTAGTTTGAAGTATTTTTTGGATATAAACTAATGAAGATAAAGGCTATAGCTGTAAATTACGTACCCGCACAAGAATTGGTTCAGCAATGGACCTATTTATGGGGAACTTATGAGATATAGTATTTAGGTGTGTGAATTAAATATGTGAATAGTAACAAAATGGTAATGCAAAAACAGAAAAGCTGGCAAAGGAACAAAGATATTGGGAGCAAATAATTAGAGCGGGCGTGATCATAAAGTGGGATGAGGTGATGCAGAAGTTTGGATTACAGATTAGTGGAAAAAATGATCTGGTATTATTTTTAGTCTAGTTTAGAACATAAGCTGCTGTTAAACAAGGGGTAATTAGCAGGCAGTGTTAAGGTATTGCATTTTAAGTGTTAAAATCAATCTGAAGAGGTTAGAAAAGATTGGGAAGAGAAAGTGGAAAGATAGTTTTACAAAGGAACAGTGAGAGGGCATCTGTATAGCTCCCAAGTATTTTACAAAGACCAGAAGTTTTACAGTTTTTTTTGAAGTGTTTTCATAGGTTTTTTGTACCCCAAGCAGGCATCAAAAATGTTCTCTTCATATAGATAGCAAATGCTGGAAGTGTGATGGGATAAAGAGAAGGCAACTGGGAACTTTTTTTTTTGTTTTTGTGTGTGTGGTGGGGGGTAATACTCTGTCAGAAATCCAAACAAACTGTAATTGAAGCACTGATGTATTATAAAAGAGGTAAAGGAACTGGTGGTAGGATTTTAGAAAGGGGAAGGAGCAAAATAGAAATAAATGGAATCTGTGGGAACAACTCATGCAGAATAACATTTAGGAGGAGGAGTAAGGCTTAGTAGAAGTAAGAATTAAGCAATTATAATGTTGGAATGAATGAGAATTGTTAAAAAGAAAGCACATGTGTAATGCATATTGCATGTAAATGGAAAAATGTTTATGGTTTGTTTTCTTTTCATGTGTGCCTGTGTCTTAAGCGGTAATTTTAATGCAGGGGTTTAAGAAAGATTAGTGGTGGCTGTGAATGGCATGAAACAGTGAAGATACAATGCTGTGGTCATTACTACTTAGTTTTTTCATGATCACATGTCAGAGGTAATTGCCAAGGAAGAGGACGTCTGCTGAAAGCAGAGGGCATTGGTGGCAATTATATGACTATCAGTGTGGTTTGTGGGGAGTAATGGAAATGAATGCGTCAGAGAGGAACAGGTTGAAATACATTATTATGCCTTTTCGTTACTTCAGTTTCATCGTAAGCTGGACTTAAAGAAGGTACATTGAAGATTGCAGTATTTTTGTTGGGGGTGACCAAATGTGTCTGTAAGCAGTAAGTTGGAACTACATTATATGGCCATTATTCATTTCACTTTCTTTGCAGTCACATGTCTAAGGTGAACATGGAAGGAGTCTTTTTAGTTAAATGATCACTGTTAATTATGATTGTTAATATGGCACATGGTGGGAAGCAGTGTGCATGTCTTATAGCAATAAGATGAAGTACATTACTGTGGTATTATATTTGTGACTTCTTCACAGTCGTCTGCTAGGAGTGTATGTGTGAGAAGGGAGCTGAAGCTGCTGTCTTTTCCATTTTAGATGCGCACACAAGACAACAGCTGAAGTTTTGATTTTCAGATGGTTACTTTATTATAATTTTACAGCCTAACAAAAAATGATTTTGGATTTGTTTCGCAGTGGATATGCTCATTTTACTTTGCAGCAAGAGTGAATATGTAATGCCTGAAGTCACAAATATGGTTTTGTTTTTTTGATACAAGAACCAAGCTCCCTCTACGTATGTATAACACACACACACGTGTGTGTGTGTGTGTGTGTGTGTGTGTGTGTGTGTGTGTGTGTGTGTGTGTGTAAATATATATATATTTTTTTTTTTGGAACCTTGCTTCCTGGGCCTCTGTTGAAAATGGTCTCCTACCCAGTCAGACTTTCCCAATAATCCAATATCAATAAATAAAGTATGTTTATGTAGCATGTCATACACTTAATAAACTGCAGTTTTTAAAGTTGCCTTGAAATGTCATTTGGCCAGTGTGCTGCATGATAGAAGTTTGCAGGAGTAGAGATTGATGCTGAAAAGTGCAGTCACAGAACTGCAATTCTTCCATTAAACACTGAAGGGTGAAACTGGCAATAATACGTAGAATGTGTTTTCACAGGGAGTCGTTTTCACCTTGCAACCCATACACAGCTATTTCTATATGCAAAGTCCAAGATCACTGTACCTTAGGAGAAAACGAAATTCTCTGAAACACAGCTATCTTTATTTTTGGGTCTGTTAATATTTGTAGTTTTGTGATCACACATTGCATTCTGATAATTACTGATACAAACTTTATCCTGATAACTGACCCTCTGCTGAGTGTACTAGTCCTTATGCAGGCCTGGTGGTCATTTCGGCTTTCCCTTCCATTTTCGTATCAATCTCAACTGCAGTAAAACTCTTAACACCGTACTTTCAAAGCTGCTTTGCATCATCAGTAGAAGGTCATTATTAAAAAAAAAAAAAAAAAAAGTCCAAGTTTAAATTTATATATAAAGAGTGCATATATTTATGCATTTTAAAAAACACATTAGCATGTGTATATCAGTTTATCTATATGCCCACACACACACACAGTCCCACTAGGCTAGTGGGCGTACTTCGGGGGAGATTCAAGGTAGTGTTTGTACTACCAGGGGAAATTTGGCCAGGGCTTCAGGGATTTTCCCTTATTCTTTTCAATAGGTGACAAAGGATTTTTTTTTTTTTTAGATGGAGCTTTTGTTTTAAAATCTCATCTGAAGGATGACTTACTTGCGAGTGTAGCACCCCCACCCCCCATAATACACTGCAGTGTCTGCAGTCCAGTCACATGGAGTGATAATAGAATCCCCTGCCTTAAGGTCTTACAGCACCAAAGGCAATTGTGCTACCTGTTGTATTGCTGAAAATTCCCTTGCTGTATAGAATTTGTTCCTCAACAGGTAAGGTAGATAGTTGACACTCCCTTGGCACTAATGACTCTTCTTTCCTTGCTAAACAGATGACGTCAAGAGAAAGCAGTTAGATTTGTCATGCTTTGTATTTTCATTTGCTTCTTTGTGTTTTCTATTGCTTTTTGCTGTAGTTTCTTTTGCAAGTTATGACTGTAGTGTTGTGTCCTGATAAATTGTGGAATGGTCATTTCTGTTGTATTATGTTCTGAGCCAGGGTCACGGCTAAAAAGGGTCAGTAGACAGGCCCCACCTTACCCAGCTAATAAGTAGTAAATGAATAAACATCACTTGTAGAAATCTGTTGCACACATCAGTCCTTGAAGTGTGTCAAAAGCTAGAGTGTATGAAACTCACTCGCATCTTGTATAATTCTAAGACAGTTACTCTCATTTGACAGAAAGGCTGTTCACTGTCTTTTGTTTAACTTTATAATCAACTGTATGTTCTCCCTCATACTGAAGTTTTATTGTTTTACAATACTGAATGAATTCTTTAGTTTTTAAACTATTTTTAAACAAATGATGTGATGTTGTCAAGCTAGCCTTTATTCTCGTGTATTGGGGGGGGGGGTTGGATCTGATCCCTTGGATCTGTCTCTGCCTTATACAAAGGCTTGTTGCGTTCTACCAAGCTCTCAGGCACACTTCCCTTCCCTGAATGCACCTCTCCATTACCTCAAATCTCATTTGCCGCTTTGCGAAAGACATGGTCGGGTCGTTTCACTAAGCTCCAGGCTAAGTTTCAAATTTTGCCTGTTTCTTTCATATATTATATTACCTTTAATGTTGGTTTCCTTTCCTGACTCTCTTTTTGTATATTCTTGTACTTATTTTCTGGTTCTGTCTATTGAATTTTTATTAGTAAGTAGAAAGAACTCTGTTCTCTTCCTCCTCCCCTGTCAGTCTAAAGTCTGTTGTTTTAAATAGGATTCATTTCTTTCTTTCCTTCTTCCCTTAAAAAATATAAATTGTATTAGGATTACTATGTGTTTTTTTTTTCCTGTGGATGTTCTTGTTGATAAAAGTGTTGCTAGTTCTGCATTGCTTATCCTGTGTATTTGTTGGTTATTAAAATGTCTTGGAAACCTGCAAAACCCTTAAGGTTTAAGAAGTGTGAGGGGTGTGGTAAAAAATGCCTTTGAGTGATACACTCTGTGTATTGTCTGGGCCCTATACACCTGCAAGAATCTTGCAGTATTTGCCATGGCTTTAATCAGCATGCATTGTTAGAGAGAGAGAGAGAGAGAATAAGCTGATGTTAAAGGGTTTATTGAAAAGCCCTTTTTCTGAAGCCATTTAGGGCTATGAGTCTGCTAAATCGTCTGCTTTTTCAACTTCGTTTGATAGACCAAAAAAGATTCCTCAGTTGGCTCCGAAGGTTTCTTTGGAGCCATCTCAGAAGAAGACAAAACTGTTTTCTCCATTAAGTACTTCAGAGCAGAAGAGAATCAGATCCGAAGGTTCATCAGTGTGTTTAGTAGTCTCCACTCCCAACAACCTCTGCTCGGATGCCAACTCAGGTTTGAGAACAGTCTCCTTCTGTTGAACCTGTTTCTTCCAGACCATCTTCATCTATATTGGCAAGATCCAGGTCTCCAACCCTATTTACCCGATCTACTAAGAGCCTTTCAGACAATGGTGTGGATAGGGTTGTACAGAGGTTACTCAAGACACCGGTGCTGGCCAAGTTGTTGGATCCAAGCTCTGCGGCTTTGGAGCCATCAAAGTCCGCCTGGTAGCTTCTCTTCCTCCTCCCACCCAGCCTTTGAGTTTGGAGCCAGAAGAGTCTGATATCTGGATTGTGTCTGTGTTGGATCAGAGGACCTCCACTGTCATCTGCTCAGACATCTGCTCCAAGTTCCTCTGCTTTGTAGAAGTGGGAGGATTCTAGGAGCCGTAGCTCTCTGGTCAGCCCCAAGGAAGGGGATCTGACCACTTTTTCTTCAGATTGGACCCTGCCACTTGGAGTGTCGGCTCAGATGAGCTCAGCTTCTACCTCGGCCTCAGACTTCTTGTCTTCTCCAGAGGGGTTTCTGGCAGTGACTTTTTTGTCGGCACCAGGGAGTCCCTCAGATCAGGGGCAGAGAGTCTTTAAGGCTATGAGGAGAGCTGTGACTGCTTCTCACACACTGTCCTCAGGATCGTCCTCCCCCTTCCCTGCCCGATGCCTTCATCTTCTATTGTACCCCATCCACAGGGACAGTGGGGCCTCAAGATGGTCCTTAAGGAACCCCCCCTTCCAAAACTTCCCCAGATTTATCCCACTGAGGAAGTCCCTGGGAAGAGGAGTTGTAAGAGGAAGCATCTAGACTCCCTGGAGGAGTCCGTCACTTTCCCGGATACTAATTTTGAGGAAGCCGAAAGGTCCCCATGGTCACCTCCTGAAGATGTCTCATTTGGAGACCTCTTGGAAATGCTTAAACAGAGAGGTGACTGGCAGTCCAGCTCCCTTTCGGTGAAGGAATTGATATAATTGAAGGCTTTTGGGTCCCACCCTTCCACCTCTTGGGTGACCCCTCCTTCTGATGTGCTTATTGACTTAATCACTCAGAAGGCTTGGGAGATGCCAGATACCATAGATCCTATTCCTAGGAGGCCCAATAAGTACATCACATCACCTACTGACAACAGTTTTCTTTCAAAATGGGTAGCGGGCACCAAAAAGGAAATTTCTGAGACCATTTCCACTATCCACCTTCCTAATAAGGACTCTAGGATGATGAATAGATGCAGGTAGGGTGTCTCTTCTTCGATAGACTTTTCCTCTTCACTCAATGAATTAACTTGCAAGGATCTGTGGCTGAGAAAGTCACAGATAAAGTAGGCCATCAGCTTGCCACCCTAAATTATTTTGTTAACTCCTCCATGAGACTGATCTGGTATGCAGCAGATGGAGTGAGTAGAACCATAGGTTCAGGTAACTCCATTAGGAGGCAGACTTGGATGCGACTTTGCATAACCTTTCAAGTCTTTTGTGAATTCCCCTTTTGATGGCTCATCTCCTTTTTGGGCCTTTTTACTCCAACCAGACCGTATCCCAAAGGTTGGAAAGGTAGAAGAATGATGTGGTTCTGAAAATCTCAAAGCTCTTTTCCAGACACACATGGTGAATGTTCCCCCAAAGGCAGAGGAGGGAACAATAATGGAAGACAGTGCCCTTGCCGCAGGGAGGCCGGCAAATTCAGGGCTGCAGCGATACCTTCTTTGGCAAGCCCTTTCAGTGCTCCTGAACGGAAGCCCAGTTGCCCACCTCTGGAGGCAATCAGGAGTCTGTTGTCTCTGCACCCACAGGCCTGGCAAGAGATTACAAATGACAAATGGGTGCAGCATATAATATCCAGATGTTACGTCATCCCCTTTGTTCATCCCCTCCCTGAAACAAAAAAGTCCCAGATGTGCCACCCAATCAAATTCAAAAGTTGCTAGACAAGTCATTCAAGAAGTCCCCTCAGACCAACAAGGATTCGGAACTTACTCAAGATTCTTTATAGTACCAAAGAAAACAGGATTGGCGACCCGTTCTGGATCTTGGCAACATAAACAAGTCTATCAAAAAGAGCAAGTTTCGAATGGTCACTTTACAGTTCATTCTGCCCCTTCTGAGAAAAGACTATTGGATGTGCTCAGTAGATCTTCAAGATATGTACTACCATATAAAAATGGACAGATGCTCCAGAAGACATCTGCTCTTCCGGTTGGGAAGCCAGTCATTATCAGTTTTGACCCTGCTCTTTGGTCTCACTACAGCCCCCAGAATGCTCACCAAATGCATGGCAGTGGTTGTGGCTCATTTGAGGCACCTAGGATTCAGAGTGTTTCCAGACTTAGACAACTGGCTTCTAACTGCCACGACCAGGCATCAGCTCATAAGGGCAAGATAAACTTCCTTACAACTCTGCTCACATCTAGGAATCACCATAAATTTTGAAAAAATAAGCTGTACAACCTTGTCAGAATTTGGTTTTCATAGGAGCTCATCTGCATACAAGGCAAATAATAGCAGATCTTCCCTCCGACAGAATAATATTGCACAATCAGGTGAGAACATTGATTATCAAGAAAAGAGCGCTCCCAAAACGTGTACTACAGGTCTTGAACAATGGCAGCTTCTATAGTGTTAGTGCCACTAGCCCGCCTACGCATGAGGATACTACAGTGGTCATTGTAGACCTAATGGTCTTATCTAGAACTTCCAATGTCTCACAAGATCTTGATTACAGATTCATGCAAAAAGGATCTTCAGTGGTGGATCCATTCCAGTTAGGTTAGTCTAGGTTGTTTATTTATTCCCAGTCAACCCCAAGCCACAGTGACCACGGATGCCTCCCAGATTGGGGGGGGGGGGGCTTATCTGGGAAGGACAGTCCAAGACACTTGGTCCCCTTGCATTGCCCATCTGCACATAAATGTTCTAGAGATGAGAGCAGCGCTTCTAGCTTTGCAAGCCTTCCAAGGTTCTCTCCCTCTGGGAACAATAGCAGTCCAGTCGGACAACATGTCGGTAGTCTGGTACATCAACAAACGAGGAGGAACCAGATCTTACCCTCTTTGTTGGGAAGCCCTCCAAGTTTGGCAATGGGTAATATCTTCCAACTGCTTTCTGATAGCAATGCACATTCTGTGGAAATCCAGTGGCCTAGCAGACAAGTTCAGCAGGGCATTTTTGATGCCTCACGAGTGGCGTCTCAAACAAGAAATTGTGGAAAGAATATTCCTGAAATGGGGGTAGCTTTGCTCTGTAACTTGTTTGCTTCTCCAATAAACAAATGCAGCAGCTACTTTGCCCTAACCCCCCCCCCCCCCCAGGGGAGACCCTGAAAGATGCACTTGTTCACAGCCTCCGGGACTTATGCTTATCCTCTGACACCCCTGATTCCCAATTTTTTACAAAAAGCAAGCTTGAAGAGAAAGATCTTCCTAATTGCCCCTTGCCCTGGCAGATTGTTTCCTTTTCTATGGCCTCATCTTCTAGAAGAACCATGGATTCTGGACCCAGTTCCAGACCTCCTCTTTCATCCACATAAAATGGTTCATCCTTATTTACAAAATCTCAAACTGACAGCATTGCTGTTCCAGTTCCAATGATAGCCAGACAGCCCCTACTTTCATCCCCAACTAGACATATTTTACTTTCCTCATATAAGATCACCACGTATAAACTTTATAGAAGCAATGAAAAATGTTTGCTGTGTGGGCTACAGAAAATAATGTTGATCCTTTTACTGCTCCCCTTCGTTTTATTTTGGATTTTTTGGTGAAGCTTTTTAATTAAGGTGCTGCAGCAGCAACTATAAGGGTTCAGCTGGCTGCTATTTCAAATTTTCATCTAGGGGAAAATGGCTCTCCAGACCTTTTTAAAAGGAACCTAGATGTTAAGACCTCCTTAAAAGTCCATCTCCTCCCTGAGATTTAAATTTTGTATTGCCCCATGTCTTTCATTCACCTTTTGAGCCTTCAGCTAAATGTGACCTAAATTTTTTGTCGTGGAAAACATTTTTTCTGGTGGCTGTTACTTCAACAAGGCGAGTATTTGAATTGCAGGCCTTATCTGCTAATCTTCCTTATTTGGTGTTTCATAAGGACACGAGTTTCTCTTCATACTAATCCCTTTTTCTTCCTAAAGTAGTTTCTGACAGTAACCTAAACCAATCAATTGAACTACCAGTGTTTTTCCCAAATTTCCAAAATGAAGGAAGAGTATATGTTACATTTACTGGACGTTCACAATTACGTTTCTGTTTCCACAGAACTAAAGATTTTAGAAAGTCAGAAGAATTATTTATTTCTTTTTCTGAAACAAGAAAAGGTTTACCGGTATTAAATGTTACCCTATCTAAATGGCTTTCAGATTGCATTTACTTTATTTGTACTTCCCATAATAAACTACATGAACCTGTGAAAGCCCATTGTACTAGAGCTATTGCTACTTCAGCATTTCTAGCTAGAGTTTCCATGGACTATTTGTGCAGCAGTGACATGGTCAAACCCCCATACATTTATTAAACATTACAAACTAGATTTGTCCTCCAGGAGTAGAGCTTCCTTTGGCTCTGTGGTTCTGAGCCAAGATTTTGAGTTGCTAGGGACGCTGTCCCATACGCGAGAATAAAGGTGAGTGACAACATCACATAAAAAAGTTATGTACTTACCACGTGTGTTGTCCATTTCCACCTTTATTCTCACAACCTTCCCACCAACCCCCATCCTAGTCTCCTAGAAGGCTGGGTAATAAAAGATGATAGTTCTTTACATGGATTCATTGGTTTCAGAAAATACCATGCAGTAAAGTAGATGTCCTTCAAGGCTGCATCTGCAGTCCTTACATATGGGTTGTCCTGCCTCAGGCAGCCCTTTGGTCGGCCGGATTCCAAAGTCTGGGTCCGGCGTCGGCTGATGTCGCCCTTTTCCCGACGTCACAGCGCTCTGGGTATAAAAGCATCAGTCGACGCCATGTTCCTCAGTCTTTCTTGCTGCGAGGTGCCTGAAGCAGAAGCAGTTCGCAAGTGCCGGTCGGCCAGCTCCTGTGATTTCAGCTACCGAAGACTTCAAAAAAGCTAAGTACCCCGTTGGGGACTCTTTCTTGCCTCAGCCGATGTCAGATCAAACGCTTAAAGTTAATAATTGTTTATCTTGTGGGAAACAAATACCTCATAAGGATTTCCACTCTTACTGCTTACCCTGCCTAGGCCCAGACCATGACGTCTCTGCCTTTTCAGCCTGTGCTTCCTTCAATAAACGCACTCTTAGGCGTCGGGCAGAGTTTGCAGAGGAATTTTTTGGGGACACTTTTTGTTATATCATGCCGTCGGAGCTTCCGACAGCACATTTACCCAAAAAACGAAAGGATAAGGACCGACACACGCGGTCCGCGGTTCCGGTTGACTCCACGCCTAGGCCTACCGCGAGTGTCTCGGTCTCTTCTGAAGCCGAATCTCTACCGCTTCAGACCGACGACACCGCACAACCAGTAACTTCGGTACCGAGGCCATCCCTGAGTCGGTCATAGAATTTCCGTCTGAAACCGGTGCTCAGGAAATTTCCGACACCATTTCTGTGGATAAATCTACCCCAGCACGTGGGGCAGCCAGGCCTCCTGCATTCATGTCCATTAAGGCCTTTACACGGGCTAAAGCTTCTAAACAGCCACCTGCCTACTTTCTTTCCAAATCCACAAAATAAAGGAGAGAAACTTCTGCATACCCTGGACATTCACAGACAGTTGCGCTACTACTTGGACAGAACTAAGGCTTACAGAAAAACTGACCAACTGTTTGTAGCATACGCTGCTGGTGTACAAGGAAGAGCAATTTCCAAACAAACAGTTTCAAAATGGATAGGAAATTGCATTCGATTCTGTTACTCTTTTCATGGAAAAGCTGTGCCAGCTACCATCAGACCTCATTCCACCAGAGCAACAGCCACCTCCACAGCCTTCTTAAGAGGGGTGGCTACAAAGGACATTTTAGAAGCTGCTACATGGAGCTGTGTGCATACATTTTCCAAGCATTACAACCTGCCTTTATATTCCAGATCCAGAGCAGGTTTTGCTACTGCAGTCCTGCAGGGCATGTTAGCTACACCATCCTTTTCTTAGGTCCTACCACCCCCAGCTTGGCTATGGTATTCTACCCATATGTAAGGACTACAGATGCATCCTTGATGGACATAGTACAGTTTTGTACCTACCATAAATGTAGATGTCCGATAGGTATGCATCTGCAGTCAGGTTTTCCCTCCCTCCTACCCCTCTGTGGTATTCTTTGGGTACCTACCCCTCCTTTTAGCTAGCTGGGGTTATCTTTTATGGTGTATTTGTTATTTATTGGTTTGCATGATTGGAATTTAATCATTTCTCCAAAAGTTAGCCTTCTTTAGAGGGCCCCTGGCATCTGGGGCAAGAAAAACTGAGGAACATGGCGTCGACTGACACTTTTATACCCCGAGCGCTGTGACGTCAGGAAAAGGGCGACATCAGCCGACGCCGGACCCAGACTTTGGAATCCGGCCGACCGAAGGGCTGCCTGAGGCAGGGCAACCCATATGTAAGGACTGCAGATGCATACCTATCGGACATCTACATTTATGGTAGGTACAAAACTGTACTTTTCTTACCATTATTTGTTGGTTTCTCATATAATGTTTATGGACCTTTTTGGTAAACAAGAGCTGAGGTAATGGAGAAGAGGTACATTCTGGGAAGGGAAGGGTGCCTGAGAGCTTGGTAAAAGGCCATGAGCTTTTATATATGGTCTAGATCGGATCTGAACCCCCCCCATATACCTGAGAATAAAGGCAGAGATGAACAACACGCCAGGAACGTTATGGTAAGTACATAACATATTTTTTTGTCTCCTGAGAAAGGTCTTCAAAGCAGTCCATTTAGTAACCAGTTCGGTGCCCTTTGCGTTACATTTGGTTGTTAGCATTTGGATTAATATCCGTCAGTGATTTATTGAAGGAGCCTGTTAAGATCTGCAGTTTTGGTCAGTATTTATTTAAATTTAGGATTTTATGGAGAGAGTTTACTTTAACTCTTTCAGCATTTTTATGCAGAATTAGATTCTTTATTTCCTTTTGGAAGTTGTATCTGTCATGTAAGTTCCAAGCAGTTAATTAGTTTTAAGCATATACTTTGATTTATTATCTTAATATTTTTGTTTTATTTCAGATGGATTTACTACAAGAATTTTATGAAACAACACTTGAAGCTCTAAAAGATGCAAAAAACGACAGATTGTGGTTTAAGACTAATACAAAGGTATCTCTTCCAAGATAGAAAACTGAATGTGTAGCATATCTCCTGTTTGTGATTTTGCCTAAAGCAAGTTGAAATTGATTTAACTCAACAATATTACAAGGCTCTTCATGTAAATCACAGAGGATTGTAGTCCGTCATTAATGTCAGACATTAGCATTTCATAGTTCTATTTTTCGGAAAATGTGTTGATACAAAGCCTGTTCTGTTGGCTTTCTAATTGAATTAGAGTAGTAATTAAAATGACCAGTTTTGGATTTTTGTTCATTTTCATTTTTGTCTTTGATTCTTGAGTAATGAAGTCAAGACCTGTGGTGTGTATTTTTGAGTCATCAGAATGTAGTTGAAAATTCATGTCCTTTTATGGATATTTTCAAGTGCAAAATATATCCGCTACAAATAAAGGTAACTTTTCTTGATTACTGCACTATTCATTTATATCCTTGAATTTTTGACTCCCTTATTTTCTTTGCCAGTGGCTCTAAATATAAAGCAAATTCCGCTTCAAACACAACTTGTTTGAGTGGAACCCTCCCATGTTAAATCTTGCCTACGACCCTTCATCTGTCTTCTTAATTAACCCTGTTATGTCATGAAATGCAAATGCTAACTTTACCCAGCTTATAAAATCCTAGCTGACTCTTCAATGCTTTGTTAGCATCAAGGCCCAACAGCAATAACAATGTTTTCTTGCATTCTGTCTCCCTCTGGATCATTATTGTTTTATTAATATTGCCAAATGTTTGCTTCCCGTTCACAGAACCACAATGATCCATATCTATCGATTTTGGCAGCACCTTTGCCATCTTAGTATAAACACTTTACAGTCATGGTTTAAAACTGATCTGGTTCTATGTGAAGTTGGGTCTGAAGTTTTTTTTACTCTTTTTGAGCAATACAGCCACCACAGCTTTATTCCAAGAGGCTGGTACTTCTCTCCCTGTCTCCCTCAAATACACACACACACACACACACTTATTCAAATACTGTTAAACCGATCTTTATTGCTTTCATCCCCAGACTTCTGAGGAGTACAGCCTGTTCCTAGAGACTTTCTATCTTTGCTTTTAATTGTTGATCCTCATCTTTCTGCATAAATAAGTTTTAGGTTCATACTAGGCTATCTGCCCTAGGGCATTTATAAGCCTAGCCAGAGTTGTGTGGCTTTCACCACCCCTTAGGTTGAAGAATACTATACCCATTAGTTTGCCGTGCCTCTGTCCAGCAGTGATACAGAGATGATCCCCGGGGTAAACCTACGATCTCCCATCCACTGGTCAAGATTCCTCTTGAACAGAGCCAGCGAGGTGCTCTGTCTCACATGGACCGGGATTCTGTTCCACAGCATAGGGAGTCTCTGGGTGATGAATCTGTCCCTCCAGCACGTCCTATTTATATCCGTGTTGAGGTTTAAGTCTCTTGCTCTTGTGGCTCTGGTGGATTTGGATTTTTTGAGGTGGAGCATATCCATTAATTCTGGGTTGGACATGCCCTTGTATGTCAGGCACAGGTCACCTCTGAGCAGACAGTATGCGACTGAATAGAGCTGGAGTTTCTTCAGTCGGGCAGCATATGGCATATTTTTGAGCCCCTTTATCCTTTTGGTGAGGAACTTTTGGGGTCTTTCCAATTGCTGCAGGTGTCGGGTAAGATACATTCCGAATGGGGCATTGTACTCGATCATTGGTCTGATAAGTGAAGAGTATACAGGGGAACAATGACCTCCCTTGATCTGGATGTGAATCCATAAATATTTCTATTTCTCCCTTTTCTTGGTTTTCACATTGTTCTGCAGTATACAGATTTTAATAAAAATTGTGATATGTCTCTAATACAGCTATAGAATCTTTTTTTTTCTTGTCATAGTTTATAGGTTCATAGATTAGTGCTAAGCTAACTGCCCTTGCGAGCCATTTTAAGCCTAGCCAATTATCCCTTGTGAGACTCAAATCCTGCACCTTGTGTTTGTAAGGCAAACACCTTAACCATTAGGCCACCTTCCCAACCAAGGCTCGCTAAGTTTGGTGACAACCCTTTCTGTTTTCTGTTGCCCAAGTTGCAGTACTAAAAGTTTTTGTGGTTTGGGGTCATTATCTTTCTAAACTGCATATTATGTAAGTACTTGCTCCTAATGTTATTGTTTGAGATTGCCCATATTTTGCAATACTTTAACCTTTGTCAGCCTCTCTAAATAATTCATATTACTTCTTTCACATATCTTTCTGTTTTGTTTCCATCCTGTTTTTAAACTCTCATTAGCTCTTTCACTAGCTATCCCTTCTGAAGAAATTTCAGCCTGTTAAATTTCTCATCTTGGTTCCCCTTTTACATCCACAGTTGCCTTCTTCTTTCTGCTTTTCCTGGTTAGGAGTTGCCACAGCGGATCACCTGTTTCCATTTCTTCCTGTCCTCTGCATCTTGCTCTGCCACACCAACCACCTGCGTGTCCTCTCTAACCAAATCCATAAACCTTATCTTAGGCCTTCCTCTTTTCCTCTTACCTGACAGCTTTATCCTTAGCATCCTTTTCCCAACATACCAAGCATCCCTCCTCAGCACATGTCCAAACCAACGCAATCTTGCCTCTCTGGCTTTGTCTCCAGGCTGTCCAACCTGGGCTGACCCTTTAATATACTTATTCCTAATCCTGTCTACTCTCGTCACACCCAGTGCAAATCTTAACATCTTTAACTCTGCCACATCCAGCTCTGACTCCTGCTTTTTTGTCGCTGCCACTGTCTCCAACCCATGTAACATAGCTGGTCTCACTACCCTTTTGTAGACCTTCCCTTTCACTCTTACTGGTACTCGTCTGTCACAAATCTCTCCTGACCCTCTTCTCCACCCACTCCACCTTGCCTGTACTCTCTTCTTCACCTCTCTTCCACACTCGCCATTACTCTGAACTGTTGATCCCAAGTATTTAAACTCATCCACCTTCGCCAACTCTACTCCCTGCATCCTCACCATTCCTCTATCCTCCCTTTCATTCACACACACATATTCCTTCTTAGTCTGGCTGACCTTCATTCCTCTCCTCTCTAGAGCATATCCAGGATCTCCTCAACCTGTTCCCTACTCCCACTACATATTACAATGTCATCTGCAAACATCATAGTTCACGGGGACACCTGTCTGATCTCATCTGTCAAACGGTCCATCACCAGTGCAAATAAGAAAGGGCTCAGAGCTGATGCTTGATGTAATCCCACCTTCCACCTTAGACGCATCTGTCACCTCCACTGCAGATCTCACCGCTGTCACACTACCCTTGTACATAACCTGTACCACTCTTACATACTTCTCTGCCAATCCCGATTTCCTCATACAATACCACAACTCCTCTCTAGGCACCCTGTCATATGCTTTCTCTAAGTCCACAGAGAGACAGTGCAACTCCTTCTGACCCTCTCTGTACTTCATCAACACTCTCAGAGCAAACATCGCATTTGTAGTGCTCTTTCCTGGCATAAAACCATACTGCTGACCACAGTATTACAAATAAAGTTCCATTCCCCACCGATAAATAGTAATCCCTGCTGAAAGCTGATTATTTCTCCCAAAATTCTCTTAAGCTCCATAGTAGCAGTCGTAGATGGAATATAAATGCATGTCACCATAATCCTTCTAACCTGTTAACCTATTATTACCAAAAATGTACAATTCGTGTCCACCCCCCCCCCCCCCCATCTTCTGTCACTACTGGAACCCCTCTCGCACTCAGTATTACTTCCCTTTTTCTTTTGATGCCAATATTTTCCTGAGTGTCTACCCTGAAATCTTTCCTTTGCCAAATTCACATGCTCATTTCTGTCCAAATGCATCTGCTACAGCACTTCTATTTGTACACTATTTGCTTTTTGTCTTTCCTGTAGAGCCATTCACATGCCATCCCTAGCCAACAGACATCTGATTTTTCCCTTGGAACTAGATAAACGTTCAACTTAAGCACTCAAATCATTCACTTCTCAGCCCGGCACTTCCACAAAACTCGTAGCAAGCACTAATAAACCTTAGCACTAGACCCCCCTATACTGTAGAGAAGGACAAGGCTCTCTGTTCGACCCTACCAGCCAATCAGTAAAACAGTTCACTGTACCTATACAGGCATGTCCACAGGGCAGTTTCAGGTGTACTCTCCGGTCCAACTGGTGAATTTGGGCATTCTGAGGCAGTGTTACAACTGCCTCATGTACACAAACAACCCTCTCCTCCTACCACCAAACACTAATACATGCGAGAGATACAATTTTACAGACAAACTGGAGGCTAAGCTCTCTCAACCCAAGACTGGACCAGACAGTCAAGAGGAGAAGGAAACTACTTGCATCACACCACCATTCTCGCATAGACCTATGAAACCAGCACTGGCAAAAAAACACACATAAAATACACAAAAACATACTTGGGGGCTCTAAATAAAAAGCTGCAAAAGCAACAGAACTCCAAAGCAGACACCAAAGCAACCTTTACCCGCCCCCCAACACAAACCATGAAACACATACTTCACAAAACCAGTGTGCCATGCAATCACAGCCCTTATAGGTGACTCTATAGTCAGGCACACTGGCTTCCCACTCACTAGGCTGAATAAGGAGAGGGTTACTATTAGCTGCCTGTCAGGTGCCAGGATCCGCCACATAACACAAGCACTTAGGTCACTCCAGAACAAGTACAAATATGACTGTCGTTGTCCATGTTGATGTGAATGACCTGAGCTGCACCTCCCTGGACTACATGAAAAGAGACATGGAAGAGCTCTCTGATCATGTAGCCCAGGCCGATATGACCCTGAGTAGCATCCTGCCCTCAGCAAGAATGATACCACGGTATAGAGAAAAAATGATCAATTTCAACAATTGGCTAAGCTTCTGGTGTCATTCAAAGGGGATGCAGTCTGACAGCCTGGGATGACATGAGCGACAAGCCACGCTGCTTCGCTAGAGATGGCTTACACCGGTCACCCTTAAGCTTTCGAATACTGGCCAAGGCTCTTGCCACCCCACATAGTGCCTTTTTTAGGCAAGACTCAAAAGACAATCCCACTACCGTAAATAGCGCAAGTAACAAAAAACTGAGGATAATGCTGCTCAATGCCAGAAGTCTAAACCTCAAAATGCACGCACTCGAGGCGCTCCTCAGTATGGAGAAAATCGATATATGTGCAGTAACAGAAACCTGGTTCAAGGCTCCAGAGAGCACGCCAGCACTACCAGGCTACAACACCTACCATACATTTCAGCCACAAAACCTGGACCGAAATACAAAAGGTGGGGGCGTATCCATATTTATCAAGGATACCCACACCTCCAGGTTAGTGGAACAGCACGATGCTTTAGAGATCATCCACGTGCAAGTAACAATAGGCAAAACTGCAGTTCAAGTTGTAGCTTGCTACAGATCACCCACCATGTCCCAGGACCCCAATTCCACATTTCTGGAAACACTGGGAAGCATGAAGGGTCCTACCAAACACCCTGATATTGGGTGATTTCAATTACCCAAACATTAAACTGGGAGAACTACTCAAGTACTAACTCCCTTGCCAAACATTTCCTAGAATTTATAAACTCAAACGCCCTGGATCAACTGGTCAACTTCCCCATCAGAGGTGACAACATATTGGACGTGGTCATCACCAACATGGGCGACCGGTGTTCCACACCGGAGGTCAACCCCTCGCTGGTTAGATCTGACCATAAACTAATCACTCTGGATATCCACATTCCACCCCCACCCCCGGTAAAAAAAAAAACATGAAAAACTTTTCAAAAGCAACCTTCACGTTACTTAAGACCAAGGTGGAAAGTTTCAAAGCCCCCATGCTAAAGGATAATGCTGCCCAAGCTGCGAAATCCTTTACTAATGCACTCTACGGGCACCTACAAGAATGATTGGATCGTGCTATCCCAAGCAAAACCAAGACTTACTCCTCCAAGAAAAGGAAACCAGTCTGGTGGACCCCTGCCATAAACAAGCTATACAATAGAAGGAGGAAACTAGTATAGAAATGAGTAAAATCCCAACAAGGTAAGACATCCCTGATAAGTATTAGCAAGAAACTACGGTCCTTCATAAAATCATACAAGGCTAGCTTCAAAAGAAAAATTGCCAAGGACTCCAAAGATAACCACAATGCATTCTTTAGCTATGTCAAGAATCTAAGTGGCAATTCTCAAATCTGTTCAGTTAGTGCAGAATGGCACAAAATACACTGAACTGACCGATATTGCCAACATCCTGGCAGACAGGTTCAGTGCAAACTTCACCCACAAAAAGGCCCATAACCATACCAGAAGAATGTAGTGCCCTTGAAATCACAGACACTCAGGTTAAAACAGCCCTCTCCAAAGCCAAAATCACAGCATCAATGGGAACAGTGTCCCAGGCTGCGTCCTACACAAGCTCAAAGATGAACTAATCCCTCACCTAAACACACTGTTCAAACTCAGCCTCTTCACAGGCTACGTGCCCGTAGAGTGGCACACAGCAACGGTTATTCCGCTCTACAAAGGTGGAGCCACAACAGACCCCCAGGAACTATCGCCCTATAAGCCTGACTAGCTTGGTCTGCAAGGCTGTGGAGCGCATCATCATGGATCTCATTAACAGAGACATTGGGAACCTCCAAACACTGGACCCCCTACCCAGTTCAGCTTTGTTAAGGGCAGATCATGTCTCCTAAACCTGGTGGGCTTCTTTGAGATAGCTACCAAGGCTTATAGACAAAGGAAAGGTGGTCCACACAGCCTACCTAGACCTCGCAAAGGCATTTGATACCATTCCCCATTCTGGTGTTAGACAAGCTCACCAGCCTGAAAATAAACCCCTGTGTCACGAGATGGGTTGCCAATTGGCTCACGGACAGAACCCACGTGTTAAGAGTTGTGGGAGCTAGGTCTGACTCTAAACCGGTTAAAAGTGGCATTCCCCAGGGTTCAGTCCTAGGACCCCTCCTGTTGGGCATATACTTCTCAGAGGTACAGGTAAGCACAGGAAGTCTATGGCTGACCAAATACGCAGATGACTGTAAACTAGGGGCTATAATTGACTCTCCGGCTGACCGAGACATCCTCCAAAAGGGTCTCACTGAGACAGATACCCGGTGTCAAAACCATGGCCTCAAGCTAAATGCCAAAAAGTGCATAGTCATCCCCTTTGGAAAAAACAAAGTACCCACAAACTACTACATAGGTGGTAGCCCCTTAAATATAGAAGATGTAATAAGGGATCTGGGGAACCAAGTAAATAGTAATCTCTCCTTTGATAATCACATTGCCAAAGTGGTTAGAAAATCCTTCTATGTGGCCCACCTAATCACAAAAGGGTTTGCATCCAGATCAAAAGAGGTCATTGTGCGTCTCTACACATCACTCATCAGACCCATCATAGAGTACAATGCCCCATTTGGAGTGTACCTTACAAGACACCTGTAACAGCTGGAAAGACCACAGAAGTACCTCACCAAGAGGATCACTGGCCTGAAACAGATGCCCTATGCAGCTCAACTGAAGAAACTCCAGCTGTACTTGGTTGCATACTGCCTACTCAGAGGTGATCTATGCCTGACATACAAGGCCACGTACAAGCCAGAATTGATGGACATGCTTCCCTTAAAGAAAGCCATATCCCTTCGAGCCACATGCTCTAGGGATCTAAACCTCACCACAACAATAAGTAGGACGTGCTGGAGGGATAGATTCCTGTCCCAGAGACTTCCCATGCTTTGAAACAAGATTCCAATCTACGTTAGGCAGAGCTCCTCCCTAACACTCCAAGAGAAACCTTGACGAGTGGATGGGTAATATAAAGTTTACCCTGGGGATCACTTCAATGGCTGTGCTGGGCAGTGGCACAGGGAACTAATGTAAGGGGGTGGCGAAAGCCAACACAATTCCAACTAGGCTTATAAATGCCTTCAGGCAGATAGCCTAGTACCTACCTAGGAACCTATAATATGGATGAAGTAGTCGTTATGATAAAAAGCTATTACTCCTGTCTATTATATATGACAGATGTTCTTTGTAGTCGGTACTGCATTTCTGATCCTGGGGTCTTCCTGCCATGCAGAAGCCTTTGAACAGCCAGATTACCTGAGTCTTTGCATCATCCCTAGCCAACAGACGTCTGATGATGGGTGTCCAGACATCAGGCTGTAAAACAGGCATGCATCATCTCCACCTTCAGTTCTTTTCAGCTGTGCAGTCAGTCAATGGTTCTAACATTTGCAGTCTATTGGACTGCTTGTTTTCCAGAGTTATCTCTTATCTACACTCCGACACACACCCTTTTGGGAAAATTTCCTTGTAATTAATGCTTAAAAGGTTAATAACTGCTTAAAGTATGAGAAGCTAATTCCACATAGGGATTTCCATTTATATTGGTTTGTTGGGCTTGGGGTCTCAGCACAATGTTTGATTGTCAGGATTGTGCTAGTTTTATTTCAAAAACTTGAAACATAGGGTTGAAATCCTTGCAGTCCACATGGAGCCTTCAGACCTAAAACCACCAACCTCATTTGCTTGCTTTATTGGTTCCCTCCCTAAGAAACAAAAATCTCAGAAATCGGAGGTGAAAGCATTGTGGACAATGTAGACTCTTCCATTTCCACACCCAGGTCCTCCTCCAATGACTCAGGTGAGGTGTCTTTGCAACCACCTGATCTGACTTACCACTATGCCAAAGCCCACCTGAATGATGACTCGGGTGGCCATACTACACCTAAATATGTTAGGTTCAAAGTCATTTTGCAGGCCATGGCTTCCAAAGACTGAATCTTGGTATCAGAGGATGAGGGTGGGTATTCCCTTGGTAGTGCGTGAGCAAATCCCAGGGAAATGAATTGAGATCACAGCCATCTGGATGTGTACTGAAGCTTCAATTCCAAAACTCCAGATACCCAAACCCAAGGAAACTAATTAATTTTGCTCCAGGTTCTCCTACCCAGATTGGTGCACAAGACTTGGTTAAGATGCTTCTGGGATTCGTGGATTTCATGAAGTCCAGGGTTCCAGCCAGTCACAGATACATATTCCAGGAGCTTCTGTTTGTAATAGAAGGAAAGAGCTCTCTTCTCAGAAAGATTTAGAATCTATGAAGAATCATCTTATGCAGAATACTTCCCACTTTACTCTCTTCCTGAATTTGATGCAGATGATGCCCTTTCTTCTACCTTCCCCATGAGGATTTATCCTTTGGGGGGAATCTTTGCACAAAATGGAGACATTCAGTTGTTAGAGCAGAGAGATGTTATGTTGTCCTATCTCGCCTTCATTCTTACAATGATGGGTTCAGAGCCAATTCTCGGCCCCCGACTTGGCTGAATATATAGCTGAAAGTCTCAAATCTGGCTCATGGCAAGAAGGTATCCCACAATGCAGTGGTGTAATTCCCCAGAACTCGTTTGCCACTTTACGAGGTTGGAATCACTCATCTTGGCCGTGCTTAAGTTGTGACAAATTTTCTCTTGTGACAAATTTTCTCTTATTTGTCCTCTATACTGTTATATTTGATAATTAATAGCTTAACTTCTAATTATATTTAATTCGTTGTGCATTTTATTGCATTACAATTAAATAGTGATAGTTTTATCCCCTTTGGCGCAGCTTTTGCCCTCACTTTGTAGGCCTACTGGTATCCCTTGTAGCGGTTATTTTCTATCTGTTTATCAGTAGCTCATTTAAATTAGAGAGCTATTCACCCCTTTATGTTAGAAGGCTTGTTAATTGTCTTGTCTAGAAAATAGGACCGTTTGAGTTAGAGGCCCTATTTTTTCAACTTGGTTGTGTGTTTCTTTGTGTTTCCCATTGTTACTTTTCAGTGTAGCTTTAGCTTTCAATAGTTCAGTAGCAACATTTTTCTTGTTGTTGTTGCTGCTTCTGTGGTCTTATCTTAACTATGTCTAAAGACCCAAAAGAGAGAGAACATGAGCCTTCGGGCTTTAAAAAATGCCAGAAATGCTCAGAAAAAATGTCCATCACTGATTGGACATGTTATATGTGTTTGTTGCCTTGGTGCTGTTCACCTGCAAGAAAACTGCACCTTTTGTCACTCTTTCAGTGCAAGAGTACTTCAAGAAAGGAGGAAAAACTGATTCTGAAAGGGCTCTTAAAGCCAACGTTTGAGGAAGCTGTCCATGGTTCTTCTTCCTCTTCTTCTCCTTCTAAAAAGGAAAAATCTCAGAAAAGACATTCACCTGAAACATCGGCTCAGTCAGAGCCGCTAGTCAATCTACCAAAAATCTCTAAGGCCACTACCTCCTCGGCTCCACAGTCCTCGGAGCTGTCGGAGGTTATATTAGTTGACAAGCCTGGTACTTAGGCTCCAAAGTTCTCGGAGCCACAAGATACCTCTACTCTGAGTCGGTCCGTGGATATTTCATTGGTTTCTCCGACATTGAGATCTCCGATTTTGCACAGGTCTCACTCTCCATCCCTATCTTCCAGGTCCACCAGGAGCTTATCAGACTATGACGTGGAACAGGTGGCGCGCAAACTCCTGAAGTCGCCGGCGCTGACTAAATTATTCTCTGCTCCCATCCATTTGGTCTTGGAGCCTAGTGTACCAGTTGTACCACTGTTGTTCCTCCTCCGAGCCAAGCTTGTCCTTCGGAGCCAGAGTGTTTGGCACTGCTTACTGTGGATCCTTCAGTTCTGGGCCCCCCTTCGGTGTTCACAGAGCCAACATCTGTTCCGACTTTCTCTGTGCCGTCCGGAGAGTCTGGGAGCCGGGGTTTCCTGGTTGGCCCTGGTGGGGGTTCTCTGCCCCGATCTTCTTTGGGGCCGAGTGTACTCCTCAGAGCATCGGCCCGGGTTAGCTCGGCTCCCACATCGGCCTTGGGCCCAATCTCTGTTCCGGTGCCTTCCTCTGTCTCCTCGGAGCCGACTGGATCTGCCTTTGAACTGATGCGGAGTGTGTTGTCTACCCATTCAGCACCACAGAAGGATACTAGTACTCATCCCCTTAAGGCACTGGTTACTGTCTCGGCACCACCCATTCCACAGGATAGCAGAGATCTAGAGCCTCAGGATCCCCCTATGGGTGAACCCCTCCCCTCCGAGGCCTTCCCAGAATATCCTTCTGAGGAGCCACCTAGGAAGAGAACTTGCAAGACGAAGCATGTAGACTCCCCAGATGAGTCCGTCACTTCAGACACTGACCTCGATGAGTCGGAAGGGTCCCCACAGTCATCCTCTGATATCTCATTTGCAAATATTCTAGAAATCCTGAAGCAGAGAGGCAGTAGGCAGGCCACCACCCCTTCTGATGAGGAGGCAGTCTACTTGAAGGCTTTTGGGTCTCAACCTTCAGCCTCGTGGGTGTCTCCGCTTTTCGATGAGCTAATGGACCTGGTCAGTTGAAAGACATGGGAGTCACCTGACACAATGGAATCAGTCCCTTGGAGGCCAAACAAATTCTTGTCAGCTCCTCCGTGAAAGGATTTCCTAACCAAGGGGTACCCGTAGATGCTATAGTGGTGGCAGCAGCCACCAAGAAGGAACTTGCAGAGACTTCCTCATCTGTTCATCCTCCGAATAAAGACTCTTGAATGATGGACAGAAAAGGGAAGCGTGTCTTTTCATCAGTGACATTCTCACTATGACTGCTGAACTACCTATCCCACTTTACAAGGCTACAAAGAGATCTGAAAGAGCTAGGAGATGCTCTACAAGGTACATTAGCTGTGGGGGTGAATTAGAAGGTCTCCTCCCAGCTGTCCACCTTAAATTCCATTGTCAACTCCTCCATGAGGCTCATATCCTATCAGCAGATGGAGCGAGCAGAGCAGCGGGTTCCAGAGTTTCCCTTAGGGAGACACTCCTGGATGTGCTTGAGGAATTTTGCAGAGCCCTCTAAGTCTACTTTTACTAACGCCCCTTTTGATGGTTCCTCACTCTTTGGATCCTAAGTAAAAGACACTCTAACCCAGTGCGAGCAGTAAGGAAAAACTCTCTCTGCCGTTGGAGTACATTTTTATGTACATTCAAGACCTTATCCTAAAGGCCAGAAGAGTGGAAAATGTGGTTCAAAAGATCCCAGAGAGTTTTCCAGGATGTACGGGATGATTCCTTCCCCAGGGGCAGAGGGGGAGGCAGTAATGGTAGACTCCACCCCAGAGGCAGAGGGGGCCTGCAAAACCAGGGTGACTGTGGTTCTTTCACGGACACACTTATCAGCACTCCTGAAAGGAGGCCCGACTGCTCTACTCTGGAGGCAGTCGGGGGACGTTTATCCATGTACCCAGAAGCCTGGCAAATTATCACAGGAGACAAATGGATGCTAAAAATAATATCCAGAGGATGCTCCATCCCATTTTCTAATCCTGCTGCACAGACCAGAACAATCCCAGATGTTCCACCCAATCTAAGGGAGCAAGCAACTATAGAGATTCAAAGGTTGCTGCACAAAAGAGTCATCCAAGAAATTCCCGCAGACCAAATAGGATTCGGAACTTACTCAAGATTCTTTTTGGTGTCAAAAAGATCAGGGGACTGGAGGCCCATATTAGACCTAAGCAAATTAAATGAATCTGTCAAGAAGCCAAAGGTCCGAATGGTGACACTGCAGCCTATACTTCCCTTTTAAGGGAAAGACAATTGGATGTGCTCGCTAGACCTTCAAGATGCTTTCTACCACATAAAAATAGTCAGGACATCAAGAAGGTACTTGCGCTTCCAGCTGGGAGCCAGTCATTACCAGTTCAGAGCTTTGTCCTTTGGTCTCACTACAGCCCCCAGAGTGTTCACCAAATGCATGGCAGTAGTCACTGAGGTGTCTAGGATTCCGAGTGTTTCCCTATCTAGACGACTGGCTCCTATCTGCCACCACCAGGCATCTACTCCAACAAGCCAGGGATTTAACTTTGTACATTTGCAATCAACTGGGTATTACAGTCAACTTTCAGAAATCTGCCTTGTTGCCCTGTCAGCATATTACATTTATAGGCAGAGATCTAGACACTTTCTCTATGGTAGCATGTCTTCCAACAGAAAGAGTTGTAGCACTCAGACAGCAGATACACTTAACCTCCTTCCAAAGACAAAAGTGAAAGCAAAGATGATTCTAAGATTACTAGGAGTAATGGCTTCCACGATTACACTGGTCCCTCTTGCCAGAATGCACATGAGGATCCTTCAGTGGCTGTTCTGCCAATGGTCACTTCAAGAGCTTCCGATGTCTCACCTCATCAGAATAACAGAATCAAACAAGAACGACTTAAGATGGTGAATACACTCCACTCATGTGACCATAGGGAGATGCTTTGTTCCAAATCAACCCATAGCTGCGGTGGCCACGGACGCTTCCCAGATGGGGGGGCATTATCTTGGAAGAACAGTCCAAGGTACATGGCAAGAACACGAGGCTCACTTGCATGTAAATGTCCTAGAGATGAGAGCAGTTCTTCTTGCGTTGCAAGCACTTCATGACTCTCTCCCTCTAGGGACAATTGCGATGCATTCAGACAATATGTCTGTGGTTCGGTACATAAAGAAGCAGGGGGGGAACCAGATCTTACCCCCTTTGTCGAGAGGCCCTAAGAGTTTGGCAATGGGCAGTTTCTTCCCAGTGCTTTGCAATAGCGATGCACATTCCGTGGAAGTCCAACGTGGTAGCAGACAAGCTGAGCAAGCTTAATGCCTTACGAGTGGTCTCTCAATCACAGTGTAGCAGAAATGATTTTCTGAACATGGGGTTAGCCTTGCTGCGATCTCTTTGCCACGACCATGAATGCCAAGTGCAGCAGCTACTTTACCCTAATCCCCCCTCCGGGGGAGACACTGAGAGACGCACTTGCTCACGATTGGCCCTCTGGACTTCTGTATGCTTTTCCTCTCATTCCCAGAGTCATTCAGAAAGCACAGTACTCGGGGAAGCATGATAATTCTCATTGCTCCTTACTGGCCTCGCCAAGTTTGGTTCCCCTTCCTTAGGCCTCATCTTCAGGAGAAGCCTTGGACTCTGGACCTAGTGCCAGATCTGCTGACTCGTATGTCATGGGAGCTTCATCCTTCTCTCCACACCCTAAAATTGACAGCTTGGCTGCTCCACTTCCCAATTTAGTCAGGCTTCACAATTTCACTCCTACTGTTAAACATATGTCCTCTCATAAAGCTTCCACTAGAAAAATGTATTCTAGCAAATGGAAAAGGATGTCCTTTGCCGCTCAAAACAGGAACATTGATCCTTTTTCTGTACCTATCCATTCTATTTTGGAATTTTTGGCGGAACTCTTCCAGCAAGGTTCAGCTGCAGCAACCATCAGGGTGTTCCAACTTGCTGCAATATCAAATTTCCACATTGGTGATTCTATCTCCAACTTTGTCACACAGGTTGTATAGAGCCTTCTTAAAAGGTGCCTCCTTATTAAGACCTCCCTTTAAGGAACCCCTTTCTCCTTGGGATTTAAATTTTGTTCCGTCTCATCTCACGTTACCACCTTTTGAGCCCTCATCATCTTCAGACCTCAAGTTCCTTTCCTGGAAAACCTTGTTTTTAGTGGCTATAACTTCTGCTAGAAGAGTATCAGAGTTGGAAGCTCTTTCTATTAAACTGCTATATTTGAGTTTTCATAGGGAATAGGGTATCCTTGCGAACTAATCCATCTTTCCTACCCAAAGTCTCTTCTCCAAACAACATAAATCAATCTATAGAGCTTCCAGTGTTCTTCCCTAATCATAGCAACAAGGCAGAATACATATTATATCAACTAGACGTGCATAGACAACTTGGATTCTATTTGCATAGGACCAAAGACTTCAGAAAATCTGACCAATTATTCATGTCCTTCTCTGATGCGAGCAGGGGTAGCTCAGTTTCTAAAACTGCTCTTTCCAATTGGCTTTCTAATTGTATTACATTCATCTGTGCCTCAAATCACAGAGATTTGCCTTTCAAAGTGACGGCTCATTCCACTAGAGCAATGGCTACATCATCTACTTTTCAAGCCAGAATTCCCATGGATAATATTTGTGCAGCAGCTACTTGGACCACTCTACATGCTTTTATCACACATTATGAAGTGGATTTGGCCTCCAGGGACAGGGCCTCCTTTGGTTCCATGGTGCTTAAAGGTGTACTCCTGTGGGCCACCCAGGGTAAAGGTGCTAGAGACGCTGTCCCTTCTTTGTAAGAACGAAGGTGAGATGGGACAACATAAAGAAGTTATGTACTCACCATAACGTTCCATGTTTGTTGTCCATCTCGCCATTCATTCTTAGGAACCCTCCCTCCTTCCCCCTGCCAAAGACACCTTGTGAACCTTGTAGATGTTTTTACTACCTTCACAAATTCTTTGTTTCAATTTGTTCTGTTAGGTATAGTATATATTTGGATATATATTTGTATATGTGTATATAGTGTACATATCATTCAGTAGTAGCAGCAAACAAGATCTGGGGAATTACACCACTACATTGTGGGATACCTTCTTACCATGAGCCAGGTTTGAGACTTTCAGCTATGTGTTCGGCTGAGTCGGAGCAGAGAATCTACTCTGAACCCATCATTGTAAGAATGAACGGCGAGATGGACAACAAGCATGGAACATTATGGTGAGTACATAACTTCTTTTTTTCCTCAGGTCTAGACCCATTACAAAAAGCTTCTGCCTCTGCCATCTCCCAGACCTTTAGCCATTCCACCTGTGGCATGGTCCTGTATGATGATTTTGAGGATGTCTGTCTGTACCCTGACTCCCTTCCTCCTGCACCCAGGAAGCCAAATTGCTTTTGGGTGTCAAACACTTTATAGACATGCCTTTACAAGATCTCACAGGTAGATCCCTCTGTGATATCTACTCGGTCTGCCAAAGGAGCTCCTAAGAGTACAGCCAGACATCTTTTACCAAATGACAGAGAGAAGAATGCTTGATAGATTTGGTAAAAAAGACTTGTGGATTAGATACTCTGGCTATGAGGGCTCGTAAATGCGAATTTCACATGGTAAAATGCACAGAGTCTTTAAAAGAGATCATTGCTAAGGCATATGGAATCTCAGTCAAGGACCTACAGAGGAATATACAGGAGACCGCTAGAACAGCCCTCCAGATGTCCAGACACTGAAAATATAGCTGGGATGCATTGGATGTTTCATGTAGGGTATAAACATACCTGGCTGAGGGCACACCACCTCTTAGACCAGGTGAAGGCAGAACTCCTTGATGCTCCACTGGATAAGGAGTTCTTTGTTTACCCCTGCTGAGAGTGTTTGAAAAACTGTATAAGAAAGTGAAATAAATTAAAACACTTAAAGAATTATGTTTGTGTCCTACACTATGTACATTGGGAACTACCCCTCTAAATCTTGTCCGCTTCCACCAACGCAAGAAAAGACCAGGCTTCTCCGAGTCAAGAGACCAAGCCAGAGCAGAAAGTGTAAAGCTGATCAACGAACTAGACCCGAGGGATCCAGTGATCCAATTCCCCCCAGAGAGCAGCTATAACTATCCATAGCACCTCTCCTCTGTCCTGACGAAACAACCCCAACTCCCCTCCCCTAGCTGGGAGACTTTTCTTCTTTCCTGTAACAGTGGAATATCATTAAAGGGGACCAATAAGTCTTGTGTATCATAGAAGCCGCTGCATTCAGTTCAGAGAAAACACTTGTAGGAATATCGAATCCCCCAGAAAACTGAGGGTCTTCCTCCCCTAGTACTAGCACAGCTTCTATGATAAAGATGTATTCAACTAGTCACCAAAGGAGAACGAAGACACAGAATTGTCGTAAAGAATATTCCTGGTTCAAGAAAGGAAGCCACCTGCAGACTAGTCTTAGGTTTGTCAAAACCAAGTAAGTTCAGTAACATTAATAATAAAACCCAAGTAGCTGCCAGAAAAAACAAGTCTAAGTAAAAAACTAGCACCTCAGTGAGAACACACCATAAGCTCCATACCCAAACCAGTATTAAGATGGCAAGTCCATAGTCCTTAGAAAAACAAATAACATTTATTAATCAAAATACACGTTTTTTTTTTTTGTTTTTGTTTTTTTTTTTTTAATATATTTCAGCTGTTTCAACATCCTTTATGGATCGCAATACAGTAACAGTTAATGGACAGACAGAAACTACATTTGTATTGCGAGAAGCTCCTATTAGTAACGCTAACAAATCAGATGGAAACCTTACACAAGTAGTGGCGATGCTTACACAGCAAGTGGCCACCTTGGATAAAAAGGTCAAGGGACTTCAACTCCCACATTCTACCGTGTCCGTGAGAAGGAAGGAAGTTAAAACAGTCCAATCCACGTTGGGTAATCAAGGAGACTTTACAAACGTGAGCCCCATTGAAGTGAATAGTATTCTGTTAACTCAATACAACAGGACTTTAAACTATGCGACTGTTTCTAATAACCAGGAAATGGATAATTTTAATTTTAGAGACTGGATGCAGAGGGATATATTGATGTTCTTCATCTCACATTGCTGCAGTCCTTACATATGGGTAGTCCGCTGTCCTCGATCGGCCCGAATACCAAAGTATTAGGCTGACGTCGGTCAAGGCGCTTAAGACTGACATCAGGACGTCAGGGTACAAATGCGCATGACCGACGTCATATCCTCAGTCTTTTTTGCCGCATGGTCCGATGCAGAAACAGCGTTGCAAGTGCCGTTCGGCGTTCTGAAATTTTTCGAGTTCGGAGTTTCAGACCGAATCAAAGTTGGCTAAGTACCCCGTTGGGGAATATTTTGGTTTTTTCTTGCCTCAGTGTTTTACCGGATGTCAGAAAAAGTGAATAACTGTATTTCTTGTGGGAAACAGATACCGCATAGGGATTATCATTCTTTGTGTATTCCTTGTTTGGGTCCTGAGCACGACGTTGTTGGGTGTCACTTTTGTGCTAGGTTCAATAAGCGCACTATTAAGCGAAGGTTAGATTGTGCTAGGCTGGTCTTGAAGCGGTGCAATTATAATATGCCGTCGGATTCTCCGGCCGCTTCGAAGAAGCGCAAAGACAAAGCAGTTAAACCCAGGCAAGAAGAGTCATCCGTTCCGGACACCGGTTCTTTAGAGGCGTCAGTGGAACCGGTGGTTCCGACGGAGGCTTCTCTGGAGTCCCAGGGGGAGACTTTGATATTGCAGGATGTGGCCTCTCAGGAGGCAGGTCAGGCTGAAGGGGCTTCTCAGGTTACTATACTCCCCTCCCTTCCTAGGGTGGTTAGGCCCTCTCCTTCTGTTTCCAAGGCTTCTCCCAGAGGCAGGCCAGGTTTAGCTTCTGTTGGTGTCACTCCTAGTTCAGCAGGGTCTGTGCCCAAGAAGCACATGCTTAAAATGGCAGAAGATTTGATCACTCTGATTAGAGGTTCTTTGCCCCCTCCTGATAAGAGGCCTAGGGTGGAGCCAGAGTTGGGGAGTTTTGAGCAGGCTTGGATGTTTCAGAGTCTTCGGCTGAAGACTTGCAGGAGTACTCTCCTTATTCTGATTCTGATGCAGATGATTCGACTCCTTCTGCTTCTCCTCCAGAGGATTTTTCTTTTCAGAGACTCTTCATTCCATGAGGGAACATTTTAAGTGGGAAGGTCAGGACTTCTCTGATTCCAGGAAAAGGCTTAGGGAATTTTTGCTTTTACCCCAGCATAGGCCCTTGGCTATTCCCCCTGTTCTGGATGTTGTGGAAGATGTGTTTGCAGAGGCTTCACTTAATCCTGATTCTCTGCCTCCTGCTCCTGTTAAACCGGATAGGTATTACAGGGTGCCTGAGGCTCATAAATATCTTTATAAGAGTCCTAGGGCGGACCCAGAAACTGTTAGTCAGGGACCTAAGGGTGTCAAGGCCTCTGTTGTAAAAATCCGGTTCCTCCAGATAAGGAGGCCAGAGCTTTGGATAGATGGGGAAAGAAAGTCTATACATCTTCTACCTTAGCTATGAGGGCTTTGAATTGCCAGTTTCATATGTTGAAATATCAAAACTATCTTCTTTCTCAATTGAAGTCTAAAGTGGATGCTCTGGCGGAAGGCATTGAGTGTAAAGAATTACAAGATTTGGTGCATGTCTCTGAACAGGTGGGTAAGCATTCTTTACAATGTGGTTTTGATGCTGTACAGGCCTCGTCTAGGGTGGCTGCCACTGGTTCAGTTCTTCGCAGGCACGCCTGGCTGAGGGATCAGAATTTATCTGACCATGTTAAGACAAGGATTTTGGATGCTCCTTTACAGTCTGATGTGTTGTTTGGTTCACCTGTGGAGTCAGTCTTGAAGAAAATGGAAGACAAGGCTAAGTCTATGCAGGCTGTTAAAGATTTTTGCAAGTTCAGCCTCCAAGTTTAGTAGGAATTGGCCTGCTAAGGGGTGGGCGTATCCTTCTTATGATTCTCAGTCTAGGGGTAGATCTAGACGTGGTAGGGGCAGAGCTCAGAGTTCTTTCAGACCTAGAACAGGGAGTTCACCTGTACAATCTTCGGGTGAGGGCAGGGGCCAGTCCTTTCGTAAACAGGCCCAATGACCTACCTTTTCAGCTGCCAGATCCTTCTTGCCTGGCAGCACCTTTGGGAGGAAGGTTGGCACACTTCAAGGAAAATTGGAATTTGATTACCCAAGACAAATGGGTATTGGATATCATACACCAGGGTTACAAGTTTTATTTCCATACCTTGCCTCCTTTCAAAGGCATGCCGGACGTTCCTCCTCAGCAAAGACTAGAGGCTCACAAACAAATTTCTCTGCTACTTCAAATAAGGGCCATACAACCGGTCCCTCTGCCAGAAGTGGGCCTAGGATTTTATTCTCGCCTGTTCCTAGTACCAAAGAAAGGGAACACGTGGAGGCCAATTTTGGACTTATCTATCCTCAACACATATCTGGACATTCCCAAGTTCAAAATGTTGACGTTACAACAGCTTTTACCTCTGCTGGGCAAAGATCACTGGATGGTGACTCTGGATCTCAAGGAGGCTTACCTTCATGTTCCTATCAGGCTCGGTTGCAGGAAGTATCTGCGTTTTCGGGCTGGGACTTCTCATTATCAGTTATCTGCATTGCCCTTTGGCTTATCTACTGCGCCCAGAGTGTTCACGAAGGTTCTGGCTCCAGTGATAGCTTTCTTCAGGCTAAGAGGAATACAAATATATCCTTATTTGGACGATTGCCTGATTCTGGCCCAAGGAAAGGACGAACTTCTTCATCATTTACAGTATGTGATAGCAGTGTTAAGATGCCTGGGGTATTCTGTGAACGAAATAAAGTCCAGTCTAGTACCCTCTCAGGACATGTGCTTTCTGGGTGTGAGACTGAATACAGCATCCCAGATGGCCTTTTTGACCCCGGACAAACAAAAGAATCTTTCTCTTTACTTCCATCAATTGTCTCATCAGTCCAGGCTGACTGCAAAGACAGTCCTTCAAGCCTTGGGGTTCATGGCATCTTGTATTCTGGTACTTCCCAATGCCAAACTGCATATGAGGAAGCTACAATGGTATCTCAAAAACGTATGGACACAGCACTGCCAAGATATGGACACTGTCATTCAGATAATACCTTGCATTCAAAAGGAATTTTTGTGGTGGGCTCAGGAATGTCACCTAAACAAGGGACTCTCTGTGACCCGGCCAGAGGTGAGTCAGATTCTAACGACAGATGCCTCAGACAAAGCTTGGGGAGCTCATCTGAATGGAAAATGGGTACAAGACACGTGGCCTGCCAGACTTCAACATCTACATATCAACTTGAAGGAGATGTTAGTAGTCCAATTTGCATTAATAGCTTTCAAGGATTTACTTCTTCCAGGGCAGGTGTTGGTTCTAACAGACAACACAACTGTCATGTGGTACATCAACAAGCAAGGGGAACGCATTCTTATCCTCTATGCAGACAAGCAATGATTTTGTGGGAGACTGCTCTCAGTTTACAGCTAAATCTTCAGGCAAGGTTTCTGCCAGGAGCACAGAACTCCTTAGCAGATGTGTTGAGCAGACAAATTATGGATCCCCACGGTGGAAATTGGATCCTCAAGTATTTCAGAAATTGACAGTGTTATGGGGAACTCCAGACATAGATCTGTTCGCTTCTCCACTAAACTACCAGCTGCCAAAGTTTTGCACAAAAGGTTTCATCCCACAGCCTGGAAAGTGGATGCTCTCTCATTCAATTGGAGCAATCTTCATGTGTATGCCTTTCCACCTCTGCCTCTCCTCCCAAAGGTACTCCTGAAGGTCAGACAGGACAAGCCAAACATGATTTTAATAGCTCCAGATTGGCCTCGACAGCACTGGTACCCATTACTGAGAAGTCTGGTGCAGGAGCCTCCATGGCCTTTGCCTTGATTCCTCACCTGCTGTCTCAGGAGAACAGTCATTTACTCAATGTCAAACTTCACTCTCTACATCTAACAGCCTGGCATATTCTGTTTTAAACCCTGGAGGGTCTCAGCTTCCACAGCCAGTTTTGAATGTTATTTTGGAGGCCAGAAGGCCTAGTACAAGGAAAGTGTACGCAGATAAATGGAGGAGATTTTTATTTTGGAGTACAGCAAAGGACTTTGATGTTTCTAAGCCTAATTTAAGTGTGGCTCTTCAATACCTTACTGAGTTACTGGACAAAGGTTTGTCCTTCTCCTCTATTAAGGTTCATGCTGCAGCAATTTCTGCTCACTATGACTGTGACCCACCATTGTTTTCTCATCCTTTGTTTAAGCAATTCCTTAGAGGGGCAAAGAATATAAGACCCCCGCGTAGAGCTCCTACTCCTGCTTGGGATCTCAATTTTGTGTTGGAGAAACTCACTCTACAACCTTTTGAGCCTGCAGCTACTGCCGAGTTGAAATATTTATCATGGAAGACTGCTTTTTTGTTGGCCATTACCTCTGCGAGAAGGGTTTCTGAATTACAGGCCCTTATGGCGGTTGAGCCTTTCTTAATTTTCCATAAGGATAGGGTATCTTTGCGTACTAATCCTTCCTTTATGCCTAAAGTGGTTTCTAGTGTGGCTTTAAACCAAACTATTCATTTGCCTACTTTTTATGCAAACCCCCAAAATAAAGGGGAAAAGATTTTACACACTTTGGATATACACAGGCAGTTGCGATATTATTTGAGCAGAACTAAAGGGTTCAGGCAGTCTCAGCAGTTATTTGTTTCATTTGCTTTGGGTTCTCAGGGCAAACCTGTTTCAAAACAAACTATTTCTAAGTGGATTGGTTTTTATATTGCTTTCTGTTATTCCCATCATGGTAAGGAGATTCCAGCTGGGATTAGGCCCCACTCCACTAGGGCTACTGCCACTTCTACAGCTTTTTTAAGGGGGGTGGCTACTAAAGATATTTTGGAGGCAGCCACTTGGAGTTCAGTGCATACTTTCTCTAAGCATTACCACCTTCCACTTTACTCTAAATCTAGGGCTGGTTTTGCCACTGCAATTTTACAGGGCATTTTGGCAGCTCCTAATGCTTTATAGTTTTGCCATCCTCCCTTACCTCTGCTTTGGGATTCTACCCATATGTAAGGACTGCAGCAATGTGAGATGAAGAACATAGTACAGTTTTGTACCTACCATAAATGTAGATGTTCGAAGATCCACATTGCTGCAGTCCAATTTACCCTCCCTCCTTCCCCTCTGTAGTTAGAGGCGGTGGTGGGGTTTGAGTTGTGAATATTGTAAATATTGTAAATATGATTAGTGCAGGGGTGGTTGGTTGTTTTTTGCTGTCTTTTGGTTTTGGCCTTTCTTTTTAGGGCCTTCTGACATCTGGGGCAAGAAAAGTCTGAGGATATGACGTCTGTCATGCGCATTTGTACCCTGACGTCCTGATGTCAGTCTTAAGCGCCTTGACCGACGTCAGCCTAATACTTTGGTATTCGGGCCGATCGAGGACAGCGGACTACCCATATGTAAGGACTGCAGCAATGTGGATCTTCGAACATCTACATTTATGGTAGGTACAAAACTGTACTTTTCATATGCAGGATGTTAATTTTAGTACACAGGAGCCTCCGAAAACTTTGGACAAGAAAATGAATGAACTGGAGCAGAAGCTGTTTAAGGTAAGGAAGTTACAATGTGATAATTTATTCCTGAATGTGAAAGTCTCAAAAACAAACACGTACCTAAAGGGCTAAGACTTTATAAGTTCCCTAATGGATTATTACTTGGTGAATCAGAGATTGATTAACTTTTTACATTGTTTGACAACACTGGTTTTCAATTTATGCATTTTATTTATTAAATGTAATGAGAAACGTATTAAGAAATTGTTTATTGATTTGGAAAAGCTTAAGGACTTGCTTTTTGAATTTAATGTCAGTAAATATGACAGTATATTTCAAAAGGTTGAAAAAAATGTTTCAGTAAATTTAAATCGAAACATCAGAAATTAGAGGGACAATCCAGATTAATTGGCTAAAAAAGTTTACCATGTCCCAAAATCTTATTTTAACTATGTACAACAGGGTTCTCAAGCAGTGGGGTTTGCAAATGATCAGGGGAGGGGTGATCATTTTTATTACGACTCCCAGAATAATTTCCAGCAAGATTGAGTCGGAAAGTAGGGACCAATATGATGTATCATATGAGAATGAATACCCACCCTTTAGGAGATCTGAATGCCTGGGTAATAACAGACATTTTTTTATCCCAGAACCCACATATGAAATCAATGAGAGGCAGGGGCAGGGGGAGAACATGGAGGAACTGGATTATGAAGGTGCTTTATTTACACAGATGGGTTGTGTCACAGCTATTGAAATTGGAAATAGTATCTCAATAGAAAATGAAGGCATCTTAAAATAATTTCAAGGTTTTAATATTTTTAATTATACCCTTGAGATAGATTAAACTTTTTTTTGCTCCCTTTATGAAAGGGTTTAAGTTTATTCCCTCATTTAAAGTTGTTTTAGTAGATGATATTACAGAATTAAAACTTTTTACCCTTAAGTTAAATTTACAGTTAATGTTTCATGAGCAATTAACCACGGGGAATTTTGATGGTAAAAGAGTATTAAAAGGAGGAGTTGTTTTAACCCCCACTACATCCTTTAGTACAGGTGTTTGAAAATATTTGTGTAGCAGAGATTCTGCTCTGTCTGATCAACACTTCAGTAGAAATAATAGGAAAATGCTCAATTTAACAAACAGAGAGTATGATTTACTGTAGGTACTTAGGAAGGATGATTCACTTAGGATAATGAAGTCTGATAAGAGAGGGGGGATAGTGATTTTTAATAAGATAGACTATTTCAGCTCAGTTTTTTAATGTATTTTCAGATGAAACTAGATATCAAATATCTTCTAGGAATGAAGTATTTTTAGTATAAAATAAAATACATTTGCTTATAGAGGATGCACTTTTACCAGACATTATTTTCGAGGAACCTTTTGATTTTTTTAAGGGTAGACCACCCATCCGTTGATTTCCGTGGCATTTGGTATACCAAAAAAACATACATGTACAACATCCACCTTTCAGGGTTATTATACTTGCCAATGGTAGTCCCATGCACTCTCTAGGTGTTTTTATAGACAGACTTTTAAAGGTGTCTTTAATCTGTACAGTATTTTTAAAGGGCTCTTGGGACTTTTTAACCAAAATTAATCAGATTTGGTATTCTCAAAATTTTTGGTTTTCCACAGTTGATGTTCTGGATCTTTTTGCATCTATTCCTCATGAAGAGGGTTGAGTTGTTTTATGAGGCAGTTGGGACCCTTACTTGTTTTAATGACACAATGATTAACTGTATTATGGTTGCCATGGAATTTATTTTAAAGAATAAATGTTCTGTAGTCCTGTCTCGCCTTCATTCTTACATATGGGATTGGAGCAGATCCTCGGCTCCGACTCTGCCTATTTACAAGCTTGAAATCTTCTAGTTGGCTCGTGGCTAGGTAGGTATCCCATGGTGCACCAGTACAATCCCCAGATCTCGTTTGCTGTGTCGATGAGTTTGGATGTGCTTCTTTTTGGCCGTGGCTAAGTTTTACACATGTTCTTTAAAAATTTGGATAAATCTTCTATTTTCAATTTTGATAGTGTTTTCTAGCATTCTATAGCTCTAGTTAGTGTGGTATTTCTATTTAGATAGCATTAGTAGAGCACCTTTTGTGTGCAGTTTAAGTACAGTCTGTCGTTGGCCTTATAGTACTTGGTAACTGTGTGCCAGTTATTACTTCATTGCTATAGTTGTTATAGCTGTTAATATCATTATTAATATTAGTAGATGTGAAGTTGTTCAATCTCTCTGTTTATTTTTGCATGTGGGGGCTCCGAGTGGGCCGCTTTACTAGCTAAAGATCTCAGAGTACCTCAAGGCCAGGCCCCTATCCCATGATGCTCTCTGTCCTACCCCAGATCTAGTTTGCCGCTGCAACTAATTGCAAGGTCTGTGGAGAGCTCGGGCCAGTAGAACTTTTATTACTTTATCTTTTGACCTTTTTGGGAGTGTTTTCACTTTTAAAATTTGATATTTAGATAGCGTACGTTCCTTTATAGGGCTGTTAGCCTTTGATTCGTTATTATATAATTCACGTTATTTACGGAGCAGTTGCTCTAGGCCTCTGGCTGTTTTTTCTTTGTAAAATACAAAGTGTTGCATTTAAAATTACTAGTATACCTAGTTGTAAAGGGATCTGTCAACTTGGGTTTGTTTTTTGTTACTCTATCCCTCTTTAATCCAACATAGTGTTAAGTAGTTAGTGTGTGTATTCTATCCTTTTATATATATATATATATATATATATATATATATATATATATATATATAGTGTGTGAAATACTTAATGTTTTTATCCCTGGTTTTCTGGTTTTGCAGGGATCTTGTATCTTAGTATGGTTTGTTGCTGATTACTGCTGAATCCGTGCACTTATTGTAATCGAAGTTGATCAGGGCTCTGTTTGCATAACACGGCGGATCAGAAAGAAAAGCAAAGGTCTGGTTTCAAGAAGTGTAATTGTGGACAGAAGATGTCCAATTCTGTTGGACATGTTAATTGTGTTTATTGTTTGGGGCCTGTACACCCCCAAGAAGATTGTTCTATCTGCCATTCCTTCAGCAGTAGGGTTTTCTTACAACGGCGAAGGAAGTTGGTAGATAGAGGCTGGTTGAAGCCAGACTTTCAAGATTCCGTGGATAAAGCTGACCAAACCTCCAAGTCCTCGAAGGTGTCCTCTGAGCCCAGGTCATCGGCTCCAAGCCTTTCTGTCAGGGCACAGTCGCCAGCTCTGCACAGATGTCTCGGAGCCGGTCCCCGGTCTTGGAACTAGTCTTCGAAACTCTGAAGTCTCCAATCCTTCTATCTGTGGCGTCTCCGGTTCCTTCGACCCGTTCATTGAGGACCCTTTCTGATGTAGAGGTGGACTGGGTGGTGCAGAGGCTTTTAGAGAAACCGGCATTGGCTAAATTACTATTGGCTTCGTCCCAATTGGGTTCGAAGCCTGAGACTATCCCACTGGCTGTGACTACTCCTCCTCCGAGCCAAGCAAGGCCTTTGGAGCCGGAGGAGCTGATTGTGGATCCTTCAGAGCCAAGGCTTGTCCCAGTGCCCTTGGCTCTGTCAACCCTGACTTCTTCGGTTCCATTGGAAGAGTCTTGAAGCCAACACTCTCTCGTCTGCTCTGGGGGTGGAAGAGTTGAACTGATGCATCTGTTCCGACCCTTCCTCTTGGAGCTTCGGCGCAGATGAGCTCTGCTCCGTCCTCTGGTTCGGTGCCCGCTGTCTCGCCGCTGAGGAGGTTGCCTCCTCCTTCAGAACTGGCTGCTTCCTGTGGTTGAAGCAGCGATGCCTTCGATGCCATGAGGATGGTTATGTCGTCTAAGACACACACATAGTCAGGTCCCGCCTCTTCTCCCCCTAAAGTGCCGCGTTCTGCCTCTACATTGCAGGCTCTTGTCAAGCGTCGAGACCCAGAGCCTCAAGTACCCCCACCGGAAGCCCCCACTGATGAGGTTCCCAGAAAGAGATTATGCAAGAGGAGGCATTTAGATTCCCCTCAAGAGTCATTGACATCAGACACCGACTTAGAGGAATCAGAAGGGTCCCCACGGTCCCCCTCGGAGGATATCTCCTTTGCTGATATCCTGGAAGTCCTAAAGCAGAGGGGTGAGTGGCCGTCCGTTAGCCCTACTGAGGATGAGTCTGTGCTCCTGAAGGCCTTTGGGTCTCAACTTTCCACCTCCTAGGTTACTCCGCCCTAAGATGAACTGATGGATTTGGTCGCTTGAAGGGCGTGGGAGTCTCCTGATTCTATGGAACTTGTCCCTCGGAGGCCTAATAAATTTATCACCTCCCCCCAAGACAAGATGTTTCTCACTAAGGGAGTCCCCATTGATGCCATGGTGGTGGCGGCGGCCACCAAGAAAGAGATGTCAGAAACCTGTTCCACTGTCCATCCTCCTAATAGAGACTAGGATGTTGGACAGATACGGGAAACGCATCTTTAGTTCTGTGACATTTGCCATGAGATCGCTTAACTATTTAACCCATTTCACCCGTCTTCAGTGAGATCTCCTCAAAAAGCTTGGAGATACTCTAAAGGGCAACACAGATGATGCTGTCTCTGATAAGGTGACTGCACAGCTTAACACCCTTTATTCTATTGTGAACTCATCCATGCAGTTCATTTCCTATGCAGTCGATAGATCGAGTAGAGTAGCAGGTTCAGCGATAGCTCTGTGGAGACTGTCCTGGATGTGCTTATGCTCCTTTGCGGAAGCCTTCAAGATTTCCTTTGTCAACACCCCATTTGATGACTCTTCCCTGTTTGGGCCCAAAGTCAAGGAGACTCACTAGGTATGAGCAGGAGGGAAAGACTCTATCTGCCGTAGGAGTCTGTTTTTCCACCCCTACTAGACCATACTCCAAAGGGCAGAAAGGTGGGAAAATGTGGTTCCGAAAGTCCCAAGGAGCTTTCCAGAACGCACATAGTGAAACCCCCTCCAGAGGCAGAGGAGGGGGCAGTAATGGAAGATACCGCCCTGGCAGCAGAGGGGGTCCGCAGAACCAGGGCAACAGGGATCAGTTCCTTGGCAAGCCCTACCAGCGCTCCTGAGAGGAAGCCTGACTGTCCTGCTCTGGAGGCAGTTGGGGGTTGCTTGGCTTTGTATCTGGATGTCTGGCTAGGAATTACAACAGATTCTTGGGGGTACAAAGCATAGTTACCAGGGGATACATCATTCCATTCCTACAAAGTCTGCCTGTCTGCACAAAAATCCCAGATGTCCCACCCAGTCTCAGGGATCAAGCAGCCATAGAAATCCAGAGGTTGCAGGAAGAGAGTCATCCAGCCAGTCCCAGCAGACCAGATAGAATCCGGAACTTGCTGCAGATTTTTTAGTTAAAAAGTAGATGGATGACTGGAGGCCCATCTTGTATCTCAGCAGACTCAACACATTTGTTAAGGAGAGGTTCCGGATGGTCACGCTTCAGTCTATTCTTCCATTCCTCGGAGTGGGCGATTGGATGTGCTTCATAGATCTCAAGGATGCGTACTACCACATCAAAATGGCCAGGCCATCCAGAGATGATCTGTGTTACTGGCTGGGAGCCAGTCACTACCAATTCCGAGCACTGCCCTTTGGACTCGCAACAGCCCCCAGAGTTTTTACCAAATGCATGGCAGTGGTTACGGCTCACTTGAGGTTCTAAGATTCAGAGTGTTTTTATATCTGGACCACTGGCTCCTTACCGCCACTTCCAGGCATCAACTAATTCTGTCCAGGGTTCACACTTTCAATCTCTGCTCTCAGCTAGGCATCACTATCAATTTCGAAAAATCTGCGTTGTCGCCATCGCAGCATCTCCTTTATCGGAGCAGAACTAGACATTACCACTGCCACGATAAGATTGCCCCTGGACAGAATAGCCTCTTTATGGACTCAGGTCTCAGACATTCTGCAGAGAAAAAAGGTACCAGCCCATCAAGTACTAAAACTCCTAGGCACCATGGCAGCTACGCTCATAGCAGTTTCTTTGTGATGAATGCACATGAGGATTCTTCAGTGGTTACTATACACCCAGTGGTTATACCAACAACTTCCCATGTCATCCTTAATCATGATTACGGACTCTTGCAAGAAGGATCTTCGCTGGTGGGTTACCAGCCAACAACTTACGATGGGTCGTCCATTTGTTCTCCCCTCGCCATTAGCCACTGTGACCATGGACACTTCCCTGATAGGGTGGCGGGGTGGCTATTTCAGTGAAATACTGCCCAAGGCACCTGGCCGGAGACCGTCACAGTTGCACATCAATGTTCTAGAGCTGAGAGCAGTGCTTTTGATGTTGCAGCACTTTCCTGACTCTCTGCCTCTAGGGACGATTGCCATACAGATGAACAACATGTCGGTAGTCTGGTACATCAGCAAACAAGGAGGAACCAGGTCTTACCCCCTGTGTCAAGAGGCCTTGAAAATTTGGCAGTGGGCTGTGTCCACCGGGCACTTTCTGATAGCAGCACATATCCCGGGGAAATCCAGTGTAATAACTGACAAATTGAGCAGAACCATTCTGCTACCTCACGAGTGGTCCCTCAAAAACGAAGTTGCGGAGAAGATTTTCCGCAGATGGGGCCAGCCTTGCTGCGATCTGTTTGCATCCCATATGAATGCCAAATGCAGACGCTACTTTGCCCTGAATCCCCACCGGGGGACAGCCCAAGGGACTTGCTTGTACACGATTTCCCTGGGACTCTTGTATGCTTTTCCTCTTATTCCCAAGTTCTTACAGAAAGCCAAAGCCCTCGGCAGGACATTAATCTTAATAGCCCCGCTTTGGCCTTGTCAGATTTGGTTCCCCTTCCCCCGACTCTACTAACTGGAGGAACCTTGGATTCTGGACCCAGTTCCAGACCTTCTGACACATTTGTCAGGGACCCTCCATCCCTGTCTTTGTTCCCTCAGACTGACAGCTTGGCTGCTCCAATTCCCTTCCTAGCCAGGTCACATGATTTTTCTTTGGCAGTACAACATGCTCTTGTATCTTCCCATAAAGCTTCTACCAGAAAGTTATATGCTACTAAATGGAGGTGTTTTGCCCTTTGGGCTTCTCAAAACAGCGTTGATCCCTATGTGGCCCCTATTTGCTAGTATTCTCTAATTTCTCTCTAAACTTTTTCAAGAAGGTGCTGCAGCTGCCACAGCTGTTCAATTGGCTGCCATCTCGAGTTTTCATCTTGGAGCTGAGGTTCTAACTTAATGTCCCACAGATTATGCCGGGCTTTTCTTAAGGGTACCATTCATCTTAGGCCTCCTGTTAGACAGCCATTACTCCCTGGAATCTAAATTTTGTACTGTCCCGGATTATTCTTCCTCCCTTTGAACCTGCATCATCCTGTCAATTGAAGTTCCTATCCTGGAAAACTATTTTCTTGGTAGCCATTACATCAGCACGCAGGGTAGCTGAGCTTCAAGCCCTTTATTGTCAAACCACTGTATTTGGTGTTTCATCCAGACAGGGTTTCAATGAGGACTAATCCTTCATTCTTGCCAAAAGTGTGCTCTGAGACCAATCTTAACCAAACTATTGAGCTTCCAACCTTTTTCCGTAATCATTCACATCAGTTGGAATACATGTTGCATAAACTTGATGTCCACAGACAATTAAGATACTATTTGGACAGGACAAAGGAATTTAGAAGATCTAATCTTACGCAGACGCTAAGAAAGGATTATCAGTTTCTAAAGTTACCTTTCCAAGTAGTTAACTGACTGCATTAAATTTATCTACTCTTCAGCCAACCAGACATTAGAATATGGTATGAAGGCCCATTCAGCTAGAGCTGTCTCCACGTCTTCGGCTTATACGGCTCGTTTACCTTTGGATACTATATGTGCTGCTGCCACTTGGTCTAAGTCTCATACCTTTATCACTCATTACAAAGTGGGCAAAGCTTCCAGGGACAGGGCTTCCTTTGGTTCCACTGTCCTCAGGAATATACTCCCGTGAACCACCTAGGATTAGGGTGCTTGGGATGCTACCCACATGTAAGAATAAACGGCGAGATTGAACTACTTCACATAATGAAGTTATTTAGTTATCATAACGTTCCATGTGAGCTGTTCATCTCGCCTTTATTCTTACATACCCACCCACCATCCCCCTCCAGGGTCTTGAAGAACGGGTAGACTTGGGGTCTGGTAGTCTTTTCTGGGATTCTTACTCCAGCTGGAGTACTTCTGAGTTACAGTTTATTGTTGCTGAGTTCAGCAAACTAGATCTGAGGTAGGACAGAGTATCATGGGATAGGGGCCTGGCCTTGAGCTATTCTGAGATCTTTAGCTAGTAAAGCGGCCGACTCGGAGCCGATGACCCACGTGTAAGAATAAAGGCGAGATGAACAACTGGCATGGAACGTTATGGTAAGTACATAACTTCTTTTTTAGATGCCTTTTGCACTTAGTTTAAGCTGTGTATTCTTGCTTATGTACTGTAAATAAGAGGTTTTTTTTTACAGAGCGTCCGCTTACTGATATTTTCTGTCAGTTGTGTTACACAGAACGAGGTTCTATTGACCTTGTTTCTTGTGTTTTCTTGTTCTAATGTGTGTGCGGGTATTTCTTTTTGTTTCTGTCCCCCCTAGTCCGTTTTAGTTAGAGGACCTAGTTTCCCTTAATTCCTAACCGGGCTAGGCCCGTTTAGTTAGAGGACCTAGTCCTCCCACTTTCTTTCCTGTGTGTGTTCATCTTCTGTGAGATGTCTAAGGAAGGCAAAGACCGTAAGCCATCTGGCTTTAAGAAATGCATAAAATGCTCACAGATGTCCATAACGGATGGCCACAGTAACTGCGTTTACTGTCTTGGGGCCATCCACTTACAAGAAACTTGCTTATTTTGCCACTCTTTTAGTGCTAGGGTGTTGCAAGAAAGAAAAAAAATAAGCTCATTCTAAAAGGTCTCTAAAAGCCCTCTTTTGAGGAAGATGTGGCTAGCTCTTCCTCTTTTGCTAGATCCCAGGGATCTAAAAAGGAAGTCTAAATCCTCTAAGAGGCCCTCCTGGCACCAGCTGGTGTCTCGGAGCTGCCCCTTAAAATTACTAAGCATGGCAAAATTACTGTTTCATCGGCTCCACCTAGTTCAGATCCGATCGAGGGTATTACTTCTATGGTTACAGGGTAGGCGCCAAGTAGTTCAGAGCTGACCACTGAGAGTATTCAACAGAGCCGGTCTATGAACCCTTTACCGGTCTCCCCTACATTGAAGCCACCTATACTGCAAAGATCCCACTCTCCTACTCTGTCCTCCAGGTCTTCCAGGAGTTTATTGGAAGATGATGTGGAGAGGGTAATGCTGAGAATGATGAAGTCATCTGCCTTACCTAAATTGCTGTTGGCTCTGACCCAGTCTGTTCCTGGGCCACTTGAGTCTGTCCCCCCTTTGGTGATTCCTCCTCTGAGCCATACTGGTCTTTCGAGCTGGAGCATTTGGTACCACTGGTGAAACCCTCGGTTCCAGCACCCGTGAAGTTGTTTCGGATCAGAGTTCCACTCCGACACTCTCGGTGCTGTCCGTGGTGTCTAGTAGCTGAAGCTCCCCGGTTGGCCCCGACAGGGACGCCTGGAGCCGAACCTCTTCAGTTCCGAGCCTGCCTCTCCGCACGTTGGCGAGGGTGAGCTCGGACCCTGTGTCTGTCTCAGAGCCGATGGCTCTGGAACCGATGGCATCCTCTGTCTCTTCGGAGCCAAGGAGATTTTCGGAGCCAGAGAGGTCGGCATTCGAGATGATGAGGAGTGTGCTGTCCCGATCATCAACTCCTACCAGGGGTACCGACAGTCTTCCCCCAAGGGCTCCTACTCTCTCTCTGGACAGCAGAGACCCGCAGCCTCAGGAGCCACTGGCTGGTGGCCCGCACTCTTCTGAGACCTCCCCGGAATATCCTTCCAAGGAGCCCCCACGGAAGAGAACATGCAAGAGGAAACAGGATGAGTCTCTTACTTCAGACACTGACCATGAGGAGTCAGAAGGGTCCCCCAAGTCGTCCTCTGATGAGGTCTCCTTCTTGGACATCTTGGAAATCCTTAAGCAGAGGTGTGGTGGGCCCATTGTCACCCCTTCTGATGAGAAATCAATGTACCTGAAGGCTTTCGGGTCTCAACCTTTAGCCTCTTCGGTGTCTCCACCCTTCAACAAACTGATGGAGCTAGTTAGATGGAAGGTGTGGGATACTCCTGATGCCGTGGAGCCAGTCCCCAGGAGTCCAAATAAGTTTCTGCACCCAGAGAAAAGGAGTTTTTGTCTGAAGGTGTTCCTGTAGATGCCATGGTGGTGGTGGCGGCCACTAAGAAGGAGTTAGCAGAAATTTCTTCTGTTCATCCGCCGAATAAGGAGTGTCGAACGATGGACAGATATGGGAAGCGTATGTTTTCTTCAGCGGCATTTATTCTTAGATCGCTGAACTACCTTACACACTTCAGGCGGCTTCAGAGAGATCTCCTTAAGGAGTTAGGAGATTCTCTACAAGGTACATGTACTGAGGGAGTCCCTGACAAGGTGTCTGCCCAGTTGTCTTCCTTGAACTCTATTGTCAGCTCGTCCATGAGGCTTATCTTGTATGCAGCCGATGGAGCATGTAGAGCAGCGGGTTCAGGAATTTCCCTAAGACTCCATTCGTGGATGCATTTGTGTAATTTTGCAGAACCGTTCCAGTCTACCTTTACCAATGCCACCTTCGGTTCTTCATTGTTTGGACCCAAGGTAAAGGACACACTCACCCAGTACGAGCAAGAAAGTAAAACATTCTTTGCCGTGGGAGTACATTTTACTGTCCCCTCTAGACCCATACCCTAAGAGTCAGAGGGGTGGTAAAATGTGGTTCAAGAAGTCCCAGAGATTTTTCCAAGATGCACAGGGTGACTCTTCCTTCAGAGGCTGAGGAGGAGGAAATGGTAGACGTCGCCCTAGATGCAGGGGCGGACCTTAAAATCAGGGAGGCCACAATTCGTATTGGGGTCGGCCTTACCAGTGCTCCTGATGTGGGGCCCGACTTGAGCTTCTCTGGAGCCGGTCAGGGGGTCGCATTTATTTGTATCCAGAAACCTGGCTAAGTATCACTTAAGACAAATAGGTACAAAGAATTATTACCAGAGGTTATGTCATACCCTTTTCTCTTCCACCTTATGTTCCCAAGGGGATCCTGGATGTTCCACCCAGTCACAGGGATCAGGCAACTGTGGAGGTGAACAAGTTGCTGGCAAAAAGTGTCATCCAAACCGTCCCAACAGACCAAATAGGATCTGGAACTTTAGATTCTTTTTAGTGCCAAAACGTACAGGGGACTGGAGGCCCATCTTGGACCTCAGCAGATTGAAGAATCAGTAAAGGAGGACAAGTTCCGGATGGTGACACTGCAGTCTATACTCCTGTTATTGGGGAAAGACACTTAGATGTGCTCAATAGACCTGCAAGACGCTTACTACCACATAAAAATGGACAGGACGTCGAGGAGTCATCTACACGTCCGGGTGGGAGCCAGTCATTACCAGTTTCATGCTCTGCCTTTTGGTCTCACCACAGCCCCCAGGGTGTTCACCAAGTGAATGGAAATAGTGACAGCTCACCTGAGATGTCGAGGATTCCAGGTGTTTCTGTATCTGGACGACTGGCTCTTGACCGCCCCCACCAGGCATCTACTTTTTCAGATTAGGGACGCTACCATTCAACTTTGTGCCCAGCTGGGGATTTCTATCATTTGGGAAAAATCTACCTTATTGCCCTCTCAATCTGTGAATTTTTATAGGTGCAGAGATGGACACAGTAGACATGTTGGCTCGTCTTCTAGTAGAAAGGGCGCAGAATCTGGTTCTTCAAATTCAGCGTCTTCTCCCCCTATGAAAGGTCAAGGCCAAGACTTATGTTCATCGTGCATACAGCTGCAGTCATAACAGATGGGGTTATCCTGCTGTCAGGCGGGTCCTTGGTCGTCCGAATTCCAAAATCTAGGTCCGGCGTCGGTTGTCGTTGCTTCCTCCCTGAAGTCAGTGCGGCAGGGGTATAAAAGAGGCAGCCGACGCTGTTTTCTCCAGTCTTTCTTGCCGCGCGGTGCCCGAAGCAGAAGCAATTCGCAAGTGCCGGTCGGCCAGCTCCTGAGATTTACGAAAGTATTTCAGCCGAAGTCTTCTTGAAAGCTAAGTACCCCGTTGGGGAAACTTTTCTTGCCTCAGACCGATGTCAGACAAAGTTAATAATTGCATTTCATGTGGGAAGCAAATACCGCATAAGGATTTCCACTCTTACTGTATACCTTGCTTAGGCCCAGACCACGACATCTTGGCCTGCCGTTTTTGTGCTAGATTCAACAAATGCATTATTAAGTGTCGGGCGGAGTTCGCCCTTCACTTTTTTGGCAAAAAATTTAATTATATTATGTCTTCGGATACTCCGACTCCAGTTTTGAGCAAACAACACAAAGATAAGGACCGGCATACGAGGTCCGCACCACCTACTGATACCCCGCTAAGGCCGACTACTGGTTCTCCGGTACTCAGCGAGGCGCCTACGCAGCCCCTGAGTACCGATGACTATGCATTACCGGTGTCTTCAGTACCCGAGGTCGCAGGCTCCTCGGCCCTCATTCCTACTACAGATACCGACGCCACTCCTTGCGGGGAAACTCAGAATTTAGACAGGCCTGACATTTCTCAAGGGGTCTTCAGGCCTTCCTCCTTCTCTGTTAAGGCCTTCACTAAATCTAAAACAGCCATGAAAACCAAAAAAAACAGGTTCCTCAGAGACCCTCTCAAGGCTCCATGCCTAAAAAACAGATGCTTAAAATGGCTGAGGATTTGATTACTCTTATCAGGGGTTCTCATCCCCCCTCTGACAAAAGGCCCAGATTAGAGGAAGACTACCCTTCCTCGGATCAAGCTTCTATTACTTCAGAACTATCTGAGGACCGGGATTGTGCCTATTCTCCATTCGAAGACTCTGATGCAGAGGAGTCTATTCCCTCGGTCTCCCCCCCTGAGGACTTCTCTTTTGGGGAAACCCTGCATACATTGAGGGAACACTTTCACTGGGAAGGCCAAGATTACTCAGATTCCAAGAAAAGGCTCAGGAAATTTCTTCTGCTCCCCCAGCATAGGCCTCGGGCTATCCCTCCTGTTTTAGATATATTGGATGATGTGTACACAGAAGCCAGCCTTAATCCTGATTCTATGCCTCCAGCTCCTGTTAAACCAGACAGGTATTACCAGGTTCCTGATTCTCACCAGTTCCTATATAAAAGCCATACTGCTGACCCAGAAACTATTTCACAGGGTCCCAAGGGAATTAAGGCCTCTACTGCTAAAAACCCATTACCTTCAGAGAGAGAGATTCTAGATCTTTAGAAAGGTGGGGGAAAAGGTGTACACCTCGGCCACTTTAACCATGAGGGCATTAAACTGTCAGTTCCATATGTTAAAGTATCAGCAGTTTTTGATATCTCAGCTGAAAAGCAAAATGACACAACCAGAACAACCAGATTTAAGAGTTGCAGGATTTGTTGCATGGTGCAGAGCAAGTGGGTAAACATACCTTGCAGTGTGGTTTTGATGCTTTAGAGGCCTCATGTAGAGCTGCTGTTACGGGGTCTGTTATACGTAGGCATGCTTGGCTCAAAGAGCAAACCTTACCAGATCACGTCAAAGCTAAATTATTAGATGCACCTCTTCAAAAAGATGTATTGTTTGGTGTTAAAGCAGAGGAGGTGCTAAAGAAAATGGAGGAAAAAGCGAAATCAGTGCAAACAGTGAAAGATTTCCTGCAGGTACAGCCTCCACGTTTCAGCAGAAACTGGCCTTCAAAAAATTGGTCCTTTCCAGCCATGGACAGACCTCAAAGAGGCAGATGCAGCCGTCCAAGGGGTAGAGGGCAACCTCAAGCATCTTTCAGAGCCAGACAGTGGCAAGCACCAACCCCAAGAGGTGGAGAAGATAGATCACAGTCTTTTAGAAAACAGACACAATGACTTCCCCCCCTACACCTGCCAAGCAAAGCTTTAATGGCAGCGCCTTTGGGCGGAAAACTGACATTATTCTCAAAAAATTGGCATATTGTTACAAAAGACAAATGGATTCTGGACATTATAGCTACAGGTTCCACTTTCACACCCTTCCAAAAATGAGAGGCATGCCAAACCTGCCACAAAATCAAAGGGCAGAGGCACAAAAACAAATTTCAGCTCTCATGGACATGAAAGCAATTCAAGAGGGGCCTGCAAAAGAACAAGGTCAAGGGTTTTATTCCAGACTATTCCTGGTACCAAGGAAAGACAACGATTGGAGACCTATCTTAGACCTTTCCATCCTAAACACATATCTACAGGTGCCAAAATTCAAGATGCTCACATTACAGCAACTTCTTCCCATGCTGGGCAAGGAGTCTTGGCTGGCATCATTGGACCTCAAGGAGGAATACCTGCATGTCCCTATCAGATAAGATTGCAGAAGATACCTCAGATTTCTTGCAGGTTCAACCCATTACCAATTCTGTGCATTGCCCTTTGGCTTATCTACTGCGCCCAGAGTGTTTACGAAATGCCTGGCATCAGTAATCACCTTCTGCAGACTACAAGGGATACAAATCTACCCATATCTGGATGACTGCCTGATCCAAGCGGACAGCAAGGACATACTACTGCAGCACCTGGCGTTTGTAATAAAACTGTTGGACTTCCTGGGATACACAGTCAACAAAAAGAAATCAAAACTAATACCCTTTCGACAAATTATTTTCCTGGGTGCCAACTTGGATACTTCCACCCATATGGCCTACCTCACGCCAGACAAGCAAGGGCAACTGTCTCAATACTTCAGAAAAATGGCAACTTACACCAGGCTAACTGCAAGGGAAGTCCTGCAGGCTCTGGGATTCATGGCATCTTGCATCCTACTTATCCCATGTGCAAAGCTGCATATGAGGAAACTTCAATGGTACCTAAAAAACTTATGGTCTCAACACCGCCACAGCTTGGAAGCAATTATACCACTCATTCCATGCCTTCAAAAGGAATTTATGTGGTGGGCTCAAGCTTGCCAAAGAAACACAGGTCTTCCTTTCAGTGTACCTCAGGCAACTCAGATCATCACAACAGACGCCTCAGACTACGCCTGAGGAGCACACATGACAAATCAGTGCATTTAGGGAAAATGGGCACGAAAAGAGAAGCTCCTTCACATCAACCAAAAGGAAATGCTAGCCGTGCAAATGGCTATTATGACCTTCAAAGACCTACTGCATCCAGGCCAGCTATTGTTAAGGACAGACACCACCACAGTGATGTGGTACATAAACAAACAGGGGGGAACTCATTCATACCCTCTGTGCAGGCAAGTCATGACCCTATGGAACACAGCACTGGAATTGAAAATTCAACTACAGGCACAATTCCTGCCAGGGAAGGAAAACACACTGGCAGACAACCTAAGCAGAAATATGACAGATCCACACGAATGGAAGTTGCATCCTCAAATTTTCACAAAGATACCTCAGGCATGGGGACAGCCAGACATAGATCTCTCTGCTTCCCACAGAAATTGCCAGTTAAAAAAAAAAAATTGTTCAAGGACCTATCATCTACAGGCCTGGAAAGTGGCAGCACTTTCCTTCAATTGGGCAACATTGACAGTCTATGCCTTCCCGCCTCTTCCTCTGCTGCCCAAAGTTCTATTAAAAGCCAGAGCAGAGGCCAAAATGATTCTCATTGCTCCAGACTGGCCAAGGCAACACTGGTATCCGCTCCTGAAGAGCCTGACACATTCCCCACCATGGATCCTACCTCTAGTCCCTCTTCTGTTGTCCCAGCACAACTACAAAACTCTTCACAGCCATCTCAAAACTCTAAATCTAGCTGCATGGAGAATTCCTTTATTTCCCAACAGTTTCTCCTCTCCAAGGAGGTGCAGGATGTCATCTTGGAGGCCAGAAGACCTTCTACTAGAAAGGCCTACTCCACCAAATGGAATTGATTTTGTGGCTGGAATCAAAAAAAGGGACAGAATCCTTGGGTAATGAATATACCTCAAATTTTACAGTACCTAGCTGAGATGACAAACAATGGACTTTCCTTCTCCTCCATCAAGATCCACGCTTCAGCCATTTCTGCACAATACAACACAGATCCTCCTTTATTCTCCCATCCTCTCTTAAGGCAGTTCCTCAGAGGGGCAAAGAATATAAAACCCCCAAGGAAACTACCAGTCTCTGCTTGGGACCTCAACTTCATATTGGAAAAGCTGACCCTTCCTCCCTTCTTGCCAGCTTCTTCATCAGAGTTACAGTACTTGTCATGGAAAACAGCGTTTCTTCTGGCTATCACCTCAGCTCGCAGGGTTTCAGAGCTACAGGCCCTCATGGCGGTGCAACCATTCATCATTTTCCCTCAGGACAGAGTTTCCTTACGAGCCAACCCTACCTTTATGCCAAAGGTAGTATCCAGTGTAGCTTTGAATCAGACTATCCACTTACCTACCTTTTATCCTAATCCACAAAACAAAGGGGAAAGACTACTACATTCCTTGGACATTCACAGACAGCTTCGTTATTATTTGGACAGGACAAAGCCATTCAGGAAATCTGAGCAACTCTTTGTGTCCTATGCTGCAGGTGCTCAAGGAAAGGCTATTTCCAGACAATTTCAAAATGGATAGCCCACTGCATACGCTTTTGTTACTCATTTCATGGAAAAACTGTGCCTGCATGCATCAGATCCCACTCCACCAGAGCCACAGCTAACTCTGCAGCCTTCCTCAGGGGGGTCCCTACAAAGGATATTTTGGAAGTAACCACCTGGATTTCAGTGCACACTTTCTCCAAGCACTATCACCTCCCACTATACTCTAAATCTAGAGTGGGCTTTGCCACAGCAGTCCTGCATGGCATCCTGGCCCCTCCTAGTTCCACTTAGTGCCTACCACCCTTACTTAGCTTTGGGATTCTACCCATCTGTTATGACTGCAGCTGTATGCACGATGAACATAGTACAGTTTTGTACCTACCATAAATGTAGATGTTCGAGTGCTCATACAGCTGCAGTCCAGGTTTCCCTCCCTCCAACCCCTCTTAGGACAGGCCTTATGACAAACCCTTTTCATATAACCTTTTGGGGTACTCTTTTATGGTGTATTTGCTTGCAACTACTGTTTTTGATTTATCAACATTGCATTTTTGCATAACATTGTTTGCCTTCCTTCTGGGGGCACCTGACATCTGGGGCAAGAAAAACTGGCGTCGGCTGCCTCTTTTGTACCCCTGCCGCACTGACGTCAGGGAGGAAGCGACGACAACCGACGCCGGACCTAGACTTTGGTATTCGGCCGACCGAGGACCCGCCTGACGGCAGGATAACCCCATCTGTTATGACTGCAGCTGTATGAGCACTCGAACATCTACATTTATGGTAGGTACAAAACTGTACTTTCTGCAGCTTTTAGGAACCATGGCTTCCACCATACTACTAGTGCCGTTAGCCAGACTACACATGAGGGTTCTTCAGTGGCTGCTGTCGTCCCAATGGTCCTTTCAGCACCTACCATTATCTCATCACATACTGCTGACAGACTCTTGCAAGAAGGACCTCATTTGGTGGACTCTACCCAATCAGTTAACTACGGGCACTTCCCCTGTTCCTCCAATCCATTGCCACTGTGACCACGGATGCCTCACAGATAGGGGGGGCATTATCTAGGCAGGACTGTCCAAGGCACATGGCAAGATCACGAGGCTCACCTGCATATCAACGTTCTAGAGATGAGGGTGGTGCTCCTGGCATTGCAAGCACTCCACAACCTTCTGCCTGTGGGGACGATTACGATACAGTCAGGCAACATGTCGGTAGTATGGTACATCAACAAACAGGGCGGAACCAGATCATACCCACTCTGTCGAGAGGCCATTCGAGTTTGGAAATGGGCGATATCTTCCCAGCATTTTCTGGTGGCAACGCACCCTCAAGGGACAAACCAGCATGATAGCAGACAAGCTCAGATGGGCAATCTTCATGCCGCACGAGTGGTCTCTGAAACAGGAAAATAGCGGAGCAGATTTCCCGCAGGTGGGGACAACCTTTCTGCGATCTCTTTGCCAGCCCGATCAATTCCAAATGCAGCAGCTACTTCTCCGTCATCCACCCTCCGAGGGACTCACCGAGAGACGCACTCGTTCACGATTGGCTACTGGGTCTCCTTTATGCTTTTCCCCCTTTCCTCTCATACCCAAGGTTATTCAGAAAGCGAAATGGCTGGGAAGCAAATTGATCCTCATTGCTCCTTACTGGCCTCATCCGGTTTGGTTCCCCTTTCTCGAGCCTCTTCTAGAAGATCCTTGGATTCTGGACCCAGTGCCAGATCTCTTTGACGCACATGTCAGGCTTGCTTCATCCCGCTTTATACATCCTCAATTTGACAGCTTGGCTGCTCCAGTTCCATCCCTAGTCAGGCTTCACGACTTCCCACCCTCTGTGACTCTTATCCTAATGTCCTCTCATAAAACCTCCACTAGGAGACTATATTCCAGTAAATGGAGGAGATTCTCTATCTGGGCTGAGAAAAAGAATGTTGACCCTTATACTGCCTCCATTCCAGTGGTTTTGGAATTCCTGTCTGAGCTTTTCCACCAGGGATCTGTGGCTGCTACTATCAGGGTTCAATTGGCTGCGATTTCTAATTTTCGTGTAGGCATAAAAGATTCTAATCTTATGTCACACAAGCTGTGCAAAACCTTCCTCAAAGGTGCCATTTTTAAGACCCCCCCCCCCATTTCAAGAACCTTTTGCTTCGTGGGATTTGAATTTTGTGCTATCCAGATTGACATCTCCGCCCTTTGAGCCTTCTCATTCATCGCCTTTGAAATTTTTGTCTTGGAAGACTTTGTTTCTGGTGGCTATCACATCTGCCAGATGGGTGTCTGAGTTACAAGCAATATCTGTAAAACCCTCTTATCTGATTTTTTCACAAAGACAGAGTATCTCTTTGTATTAATCCCTCCTTTGTCCCCAAGGTCTGTTCCTGTAACATTTTGAACCAATCCATAGAACTTCCAGTGTTCTTTCCAAATCATTCCAATGCAGAATACAGGTTTCATCAGTTGGATGTCCATAGACAATTACGTTTTTATTTGCACCGGACGAAGGAATTCAGGAAATCAGATCAACTATTTATTTCCTTCTCCGGATCCAGGTCAGGTTTCCAGATCAACTATTTCCTTCTCCGGATCCAGGTCAGGTTTTCCAGTTTCCAAAGTGACCCTCGCAAATTGGATTTCTAGTTGTATAGCTTCCATTTACACCTCTGAGGGTAGACCTTTACCTTTCAAAATCAAGGCTCATTCTACGAGAGCTGTCTACCTCTGCATCCTTTCAAGCCAGGGTCCGTCTTGATGATAATTGTGCCGCAGCAACTTGGGCTACCCCTCACACATTTATTACTCATTACAAACTGGATGTAACCTCCAGGGGCAGAGCATCCTTTGGTTCCAAGGTACTCAGGAGTATTTTTTCTTGATCCACCCAAGAATAAGGTGCTAGGGACGCTGTCCCATATGTAAGAATGAAGGTGAGATAGGACTACAGAACATAAAGAAGTTATGTACTCACCATAACATTCCATGTTTGTATTCCATCTTGCCCTTCATTCTTATGAACCCACCCACCTTACCCCCATCCTGGAAGTACCTGGTGACAGACAAATTGTTATTTTCTGGAGACCTTTTAGTATTGGCGTCTTTCTGTGTGTTATTTTTTCTACTAGTTAGCAGCAAACAAGATCTGGGGATTGTACTGGTGTACCATGGGATACCTACATAGCCACGAGCCAACTAGAAGACATAGAGCTTGTAAATAGGCAGAGTCTGATCTGAGGAGTGGCTCCAATCCCATATGTAAGAATGAAGGGCGAGATGGACTACAAACATGGAACGTTATGGTGAATACATAACTTTTTTTATTTGTGTTTGAGGGTAAATATTTCAAGCAATTAAAAGGGGTGGTAATGGGTGCCATCTGTGCTCTCTTATGGTCTTATATGCTTGGGAATATAAATATATTTTTAATTCTGAATATTCACCCAAGTGGTTAGCTTATTTCCGATTCTTGTATGACATTTTTGTCTTATGGAAGGAGACAAATGAGCAACCACTTGTATTTGTGGACTATCTTAATAGTTTGTGCCCATACTTTGTTTGCTTCAACAATGTTTCATATTTCCGTGAATTACTTAGATGTTACACTTTTTAATGACACTTTAAAAGGGGCTTTTAGTTATAAAATATTTATAAAAGCAACATTTTCCAATAACCTAGATTTTAAAAGTTGTCATCCCAAGTTTGCAAAAATAAACTTTTTTTAAAGGGCTATTGGTGAGGGCAGCCTGAATGTGTTTGAATGTAATAAACTTTAATCTTGCAATAGAAACCATTGCTAATATGTTTGTTAATAGAGGATGTTAAGTTGTCAATCTCGCCTTCATTCTTGCTGGATGGGTTCGGAGCCGATCCTCGGCTCCGACTCGGCACTTGCTTTAGCTCGAGAACTCCTTTTACCAGCTCGAGACAACCCTATATCCCATGATGCAAGGCGGAACTACCCCAGATCTCGTTTGCCGCTTAGCGAAAGAGGTCTCCTTTGCCAGCTGAGGTGAGTTTTTTCTTAGTAAAATAAGAAAAGTGTAGTTAGGAGTTTATTTCCCTTTTTGAGCGTCAGTTTAGTCTGTAATCTAGTTACAGCCCACCCTTTCCCTCTTTTTCAGCCCTTTTGTAAACTTTTATAAGTTTCAAGTTACAGTTGTTTAGTCAGGCCTAGTTCCCCCTTGGTTATCCCTTCCTGTGTGTTTGTGTAGGGATTAAGTTGTGTGTTTGTGGGGACTGTTTGTGGTATCCTTGTTAGGATGTCTAGAGAAGGCAAGGTCTCAGGCTTCAAGAAGTGTGACCAGTGCTGTCAGAAAATGTCCCTGACAGACGGTCACACTTGTGTGTATTGCCTGGGGCCTTTGCACCTGCAGGACTCCTGTGCGTTGTGTCATGCTTTTAGCCAGAGTCTCCTGCAGGAAAGGAGGAACAAACTTATCCTCCGAGGTTTACTTAAACCTGAAGGTTCTCCTCCTAAGTCAGGAAAACCTCATAAGCCACCGAAGGCTCAGGCTACAGTGTCCAAGCCTCCTCCGGTGGCTTCGCCCGCCGAGCCGACATCGCCCGCTGGAGTCGATACTGTTTCTTCCAAAGTAGTGGGTTCGGTGCCGGCCGGCTCCGATACCCTGACTACGGTGGCCTTGTCGGCTCCGGCTGGAGCCGACACCTTATCCAGCATCGGAGCCGAGATATCCTCGGCTCCATCTGGAGTTCAAGGGACTTCGGCTCCGATGGTTTCGACCCATAAGAGATCCCGGTCCCCTTCTATTATGAGTATTCACTCGGCTCCGGGGTCTCATCTTTTATCGGAGCGGAGCCATCGGAGCCGGTTTTCGAGATCTTCCAGGCTGTCCGACCACGACTTGGAGAGGGTGGTAAGCAGGCTGTTGAAGTCTCAGGCACTGGCCCAAATGCTCCATAGCCCGTCTCAGCAGACTGCAGCTATAACCCCTATCATTGAGCTTCCTCCTCCGACTCCACACCAGAGTTCGGAGCCGGAGCTTCTTGGGACAGCGACTGCTTCGATGCCGGAGCCGATACATCCTTCGGCTCTGTCATCCTCGGCTCCGATCTCTTCCTTGAGACCTTCCTTGGAAGGATCCGGTCGTCGGGTTTCCACTGTCTGCTCCGAGGGGGCTAGTGGCATCGGACCCTTGTCCGACCCCGCTCTCCCTCTCGGGGCTTCGGCTCTGGTAAGCTCGGCACCGACATCGGCCTCAGAGCCTTCTCTCTCTTTGGAGCCGACCATTCCTGTCTCTTCGGAGCGGGTGTGTTCTGGTCTCCCGGGGAGAGGAGCCTTTGAGGTGATGAGGAGTGTCCTGGCCTCAGAGCCAGGTCAGCGGTCCGTCCCTCTAGCTCCTCCCTCATCAGTGCCTGCAGATGCCTCTTCCCAGCCTCTTGCTCTCAGGCCCAGGGATCCATCGCCCCAGGTTTCCCCACTGGGAATTTCCTCCTCTTCCGAGGTTTCTCCTGCTCCTGCAGGGGAACCCCCTCGGAAGAGGACGTGTAAGAGGAAACACACAGACTCCCCCGAGTCTACTACATCTGATACCGACTTAGATGAGTTGGAGGGTTCCCCCCGGTCCCCCTCTGAGGATATCTCCTTTTCAGACATCCTTGAGCTCCTCAAACAGAGGGGGAATTGGCCCTCCATTGACCCCTCCGAGGATGAGTCTGTATACCTGGAGGCTTTTGGATCCCGACCCTCCACCTCCTGGGTGTCTCCGCCTTCACCCACTCATGCAGGTAGTGGCTCGGAAGGCGTGGGCTCCAGATCCTGTGGAACCTGTCCCCAGGAGACCATCCAAGTTCATCACGGCCCCTTCGGATAAGCAGTTCCTTTCCAAAGGTGTCTCTGTGGATGCTATGGTGGTGGCGGCCACTAAGAAGGAACTGGCGGATCCTTCAGTACCTGTCCATCCTCCTAATAAGGATTCTAGGACCATGGACAGGTATGGAAAGCGGATGTTTTCTTCAGCGACCTTTGCTATGCTCGCTGAATTACCTTTGTCACTTCACCAGGCTTCAACGAGATATTCTCAAGGAACTGGGAGAAGTAGTCCAGGATCCTTCTGCTGCTGGGGCTCAGGAAAAGATTGCCTCACAGCTGGCTATCCTGAATTCCATATCTAACTCCTCCATGCGGCTCATATCTTATGTGGCCGATGGAGCGAGCAGGGCCGCAGGCACAGGTGTTGCTCTTAGACGCCAAGCCTGGATGCGGCTGTGTAATTTTATGGACCCCTTTAAGGCGTCCTTCACCAACACCCCTTTGATGGTTCGGCTTTGTTCGGACCTCAGGTGAAGGATACTTTGACCAGATGTGAGCAGGATGGTAAAACTCTTTCTGCCGTTGGAGTCCAGTTTTCCACTCCTTCTAGACCTTATCCCAAGGGTCAGAAGGGGGGGAAGATGTGGTTCAAAAGCCCAAGGAGCTACACCGGACACACGTGGTCAGTTTACCCCTAGAGGCAGAGGGGTAACAATAATAGACGCCCTAGAGGCAGGGGGTCCTCAGAACCAGGGCAACAGGGAATCTCTTCTTGAGAAGCCCTTTCAGCATCCCTGAGGTGTTGCCCGACTGTCCACCCTTGGAGGCAGTCGGGGGAAGAATTTCACTGTACCCAGTAGCCTGGCAATCCCTATCCAAGAGAAGTGGGTACAGTCGATCATATCCGAGGGTTACAAAATCCCTTCAAAGGTTTCCCTGACTCTACAATCCCTTCCAGACATCTCACCCAGTCAAAGGGATTTGGCAAGACAGGAGGTTTCAAAACTCCTGGAAAAAAGAGCCATCCAGACAGTGCCGGCAGACCAAGTAGGATCCGGCTTCTACTCAAGATTCTTTTTGGTCCCCAAAAGGACGGGAGATTGGAGACCGATACTAGACCTAAGCAGACTAAACAAGTCTGTCAAGAAGGCAAGATTCCGGATGGTCACGCTGCAATCCATTCTGCCCTTTCTGGGCAAGGACAACTGGATGTGCTCTATAGACCTTCAGGATGCGTACTATCACATAAAGATTCACCGACGCTCCAGAAGGTTTCTCCGCTTTCAGCTGGGAGCCAGTCATTACCAATTCAGAGCACTGCCCTTTGGCCTCACTTCAGCCTCCAGAGTGTTCACCAAATGCATGGCAGTAGTCACAGCTCACCTGAGACGTCGAGGATTCCAGGTGTTTCCTTATTTGGACGACTGGCTCCTCTCCGCCACCACCAAGCATCAGCTTCTTCGGTCCAGAGACTACACCCTACAGCTTTGCAGGAAACTGGGAATTTCGGTAAATTTCAAAAAATCCTCTCTGCTGCCTTGCCAATCTATCACCTTTATAGGCGCAGAGTTAAATACCGTCAAAATGTTAGCCAGGCTAACAGATCAAAGGATTCTGGACATCCAAAAATTTGTTCAGCTTCTGTTACTAAGCAACAAGATCAAAGCCAGGTTTGTCTTGAAAGTTCTAGGCCTAATGGCTGCGGCCATTGTTCTTCTTCCACTGGCTCGCTTCCACATGCCTCCTGCAGTGGATGTTATTCACGCAGTGGTCGTACCACAATCTTCCCATGAGACACGAAATCTTGGTAACACAGTCGCAGGGCTCATCTACGATGGTGGATATCTTCCCTCTTCTTCATCAGGGCCGACCCTTTATTCCCCTCCTCCAGTTGCCACCGTCACCACGGATGCCTCTCTGATCGGGTGGGGGCATTATCAGGGCAGGATGGTCCACGGACGTGGCAACCCATAGAATACCATCTGCACATAAATGTCCTGGAGATGAGAGCAGTGCTTTTAACGTTGCAAGCCCTCGACGACTTTCTTCCCACGGGGACTATTGCAGTACAAACGGACAACATGTCCGTGGTCTGGTACATCAACAAACCGGGCGGAACCAGGTCCTATCCGTTATGTCGAGAAGCTCTCAGACTTTGGCAATGGGCGATCTCTTCTCAGCGGTTTCTGATAGCAACGCACATCCCCGGCAGGTCCAACCTATTGGCGGACAGGCTAAGCAGATCTATTCTGATGCCTCACGAATGGTGTCTCAATCAATCTGTAGTGGATCAGATTTTTCTGAAGTGGGGCACTCCTTGTTGCGATCTTTTCGCTACCCCTCAAAACAGCAAGTGCCCAGATTACTTCACACTATTTCCCTTCCAGGCCATCCCTTGAGAGACTCTCTAACCCAGGATTGGCCTCGGGGACTTTATGCTTTTCCTCCCTTTCCATTGATTCCACAAGTCATTCAGAAAGCCACCGTTTTGAGAGCCAAATTGATCCTCATTGCTCCATATTGGCCTCGACAAATTTGGTTTCCGTCTCTACATCATCATCTTCTGGTGCCGCCCTGGCATCTGGACCCAGTTCCGGATCTTTTGATCCACCAGTCGGGTCAGCAGCACCGGGCCATTCATTCTCTCAACCTCACTGCTTGGTTGCTCCACTTCCTTCCCTAGCCAGGCTACCAATGATTTCCGACTCTGTCAGAGACATTCTAGTGTCTTCTTTGAAGTCGTCTACTAGAACTATTTATGCTAGCAAGTGGCGACGTTTTTCAATTTGGGCAAACGCCAGAAAGATTGATCCTTTTACTGCTCCTGTACATTCTGTTTTGGATTTCCTGGCGGAGGTTTTTCATTCAGGATCCTCGTCATCTACAGTCAAAGTACAACTGGCTGCTATTTCCAAGTATCATGTTGGCTTGCATGACAATAACATCATGTCTCATAGGTTATGCAAGGCCTTTTTGAGAGGAGTTTTTCTCCTAAAACCGCCTGTGAAACATCCTCCTCCGCAATGGGATCTAAACTTAATGTTGGCATCCCTAATTCTACCTCCTTTCGAACCGTCTGCTTCATGTTCTTTGAAGCTATTGACGTGGAAAACTATATTTTTACTGGCTGTTACTTCTGCAAGAAGAGTTTCTGAGATTCAGGCCCTCTGTATTCGTTCACCTTATTTGGTTTTTCATAAGGATAGGGTTTCGTTAAGGACTAACCCTTCCTTTCTTCCCAAGGTTGTATCTCAAACCAATATTAACCAATCTATAGATCTACCAGTTTTCTTTCCTAACTATTCTGACAGAGCTGAACAAAAGCTGCACTTTTTGGATGTTCATCGTCAGCTCAGGTACTACTTGCATAGGACTAAACAAATTAGAAAATCAGACCAATTGTTTGTCTCCTATGCAGAAAACAGGTTAGGTCTTCCAGTTTCTAAAGTGACCTTATCTAGGTGGTTGACTTCCACCATTTCCTATGTGTACTCTCTCAGGGCCAAACAACTATCTTCTAAGCCAAAAGCACATTCGACCAGGAGTCTATCCACTTCTGTAGCCTTTCAGGATAGACTTCCCATTGACACTATTTGTGCAGCAGCTACTTGGGCCACGCCTCATACCTTTGTGTCTCATTACAAGTTGGATTTGGCCTCCAGAGATAGGGCCAGTTTTGGTTCCACAGTTCTCAAGAGTCTGTTCCATTGAGCCACCCGGGATACAGGTGCTAGGACGCTGTCCCATCCAGCAAGAATGAAGTAGATTGACAACTTAACATTTAGAAGTTATGTACCTACCATAACGCTCCATGTTAGTTGTCTTCTCGCTTCTTTCTTAAGGCCCCTCCCTCCTTCCCCCTGGCCTGGACAGATCTGGGAGAGTTCCTATTAGATTGCTTCCTCTGGGGCATTGTTATGAGGACTTCTTTTAGGAACCATGGTTCCTAATTATGTTAGGATAGTCTTTAGCAGGGTCAGTTAGCTGCCAAACGAGATCTGAGATAGTTCCGCCTTGCATCATGGGATATAGGGTTGCCTCGAGCTGGTAAAAGGAGTTCTCTAGCTAAAGCAAGTGCCGAGTCAGAGCCGAGGATCGGCTCCGAACCCATCCAGCAAGAAAGAAGGCGAGAGAAGACAACTAACATGGAACGTTATGGTAGGTACATAACTTCTAATTATCCCCGAGACCTGCTAAATTTGATTAACTCATTCCCTCCAGTACAACTCTTTTGAGTGTGTACCTTTAACTCCTAGTGGATGTGGCCTGAGCCTTTAAAAATTAAGTTAGCACCTTACAATTCTAACAAATACTCAATGACAGAGGTCAGATATCAATACAGTTGTTTGCCATCATGTATGCTTCAAGATAAAATATTCTGCTACCTTGTATGTAGCATGAATTTGGAATTATTAATGCAATATGAAGTAATATTTGACACCTAGAGGAGCACTAGGAGGTAACTGCATATGCACCTGGAGGCGTCACTCAGATGTAATGAAGTTTTGGCAGGATGGAGATCGAATTACAAACCCTTATTAGGTGATTTAAGTCTTGGAGAAACCATCAGTAAGGGTTCGGTGAATTCTTATCACAGTGGTAGAATGACTATACCTTTTGGTAATGGTGGGAAAGAGATTAGAACCATTATTTCTAGAAATTGGACTATTTTTAGGGGTAACCCTGAGAATTTAAACATTCTTGGTAGTGAACCCCATTTTGTCTTTAAGACTGGTAAAAGTCTTAAGTACCTTTTTGAACACTCTGTGTATTTTACAACTTTAACTTGTAAAGATATGACAAAGTGCAGTATGTGCAAACAATGTCCCTATATTTTAGAATCAAGAAGTATTACTTTAAGGGGCACGAGTTATAAGGTTAGTTTTGTAAAAGGTAATTGTAACACAAAAGGGCTAGTTTATATTTCAATTTGTCAGGCATGTGGAAGTTATGTTGGAAAAATGGAAAGAAAGCTAAAAACTAGAATATATGCACATTTATACGCAATTTCAAAAGGTAATATCGATAATTCTTTATATAAACTCACATTATGATGTCAAGATTTTACCAAATTCAGGTTTGGTATTTTGGAACAGGTCCCAAATAATCCAGTGGGATAGTGATAAGAGCTAACTTTAGAACTGAAAGAACTTTATTGAATTTTCAATTTACATACGAACATTTCTTTAATATTTTACAGTTACTTTCTAGTTACTAATGAAGTCTTGTACATAAAGTCTAAAATATCGTATCTAATGCTTATAACATGTTTTTTGTATAAACTGTGAAGATTCCTGAACTGTTTAAAATTTGTAGTATTTAACTGTATAACAACTAGTGCCTGTATGTTAGTAGTCTAGTAATCTCTTGGAGCTTATCTCCACGGGACTCTACTGAAAATGGACATAAATCCAGTTAGACTATCCCGGTCAACAAATGTAAAACAAAATAAATAAAATAAATTTCACCAGGTATCAACGAGTATGTTTCATTAGTTCCTGTTTTAAAGAGGAGAGCCTTAGAAGTTAAATAATGATCTAGATAACATCATTTTTATGTGTTTTGTTATTTGATTAAATGTTTTATTCATATTGGTAGCGTTATGTTTGTAGACAAGTGCCCTTTAACAGTTAATTTAGATTTAATTAATTAAGCGGTGTTTTGGTATACATGTGTTTATATTTGATATCTTAGATTTGTTCTGATAAAGTCTCTTTATGAGGGACAAAAGCACTTGTGTAGTTTAATAAATCTTTGGTTTTTAATGGACTATGGACTTGCCATCTTATTATTGGTTCGGGTATGGAGCTTATGGTTTGTTCTCACTGAAGTTCTAGTTTTTTTATTTTATTATGTTCCATAACATACCAAAATGCTAACCTTGCAGAAACTACTGCCTGTAATCTTCCACTGAGCCTATGTGGTGACTCTAGACCTAAAAGACTCCAACCTTCACATTCCTGTAGCCAAGCCTCACAGAAAATATCTTCATTTTCTGGCAGGAGGATTCCACTACCAGTTCTGTACTTTTACCATTTGGCCTATCTACTGCTCCCAGAGTATTCACCAAATGTCTTAACACCTGTTGTAGCCTATTGCAGAACTCGAGGCATTCACATTTATCCCTGCCTGGATGACTACCTGATTAAAGGGAAATCCACCCAAGAACGTCAAGCAGCTCTGCAGATCACAGTGGATTGCTGCCTGAAGGTAGACCCTGACCCTCAACCTTTGAAGGTTTTCACTGCAGTCACAGATGAAAATTTTTCTTGGTGCACTGACAGACTCAGTGCAACCAAAGGTGGTCTTACACCGAGACAAGGTCTCTTATTTGACAAATGTCTGCCGAAGCTGTTGGAAAAGCGAACAATGACAGCAAGTGAGTTCTTAACGGTGTTAAGGTACATTGCATCCTGTATATTAATAGTGCCTCTTGCAAAACTTCACATGAGGAATCTCCAGTGGTTCCTAAAAAAACTCTTCAGTAACATTCACAACCTTTAGAAACTCTGGTGCACCTTCTTCCCTGCCTGAAAATGGAATTACTTTGGTGGAAAGACAGCATTCTACAGAACCTAGAGGCAAGCTTCTGTCTGCCAGAGGCATACAAAAATAACACCTCCGACAGCTCAGACATTGCCTGAGTGCACACCTAGGACAGCTGAAAGCGCAGGGAATTTGGATCCCCGAACAAAGAAAACTACACATAAATTAAAAAAATGTGGGCAGTGTTTCCAGCAGTAAGTCTTCTAAAGTAACCTGTTCACAGAAGCTCTGCAGATTTGGACAGAACGCCACTGTTATGTGGTGCATAAAGAAACGAGAAAAAACTCATTCATACCAGCTGTGCAGTTTAGCAGTAAAGGTATGGCTTCTGACAGAAAAGCTACAACTGACATTAATAGCATCCTACATCCCAGGCCAGAAAAACACCATAGCAAATTTTTTTAAGCAGGAGTTTTCTGGACCCCAGTGAATGGATTGAGGGAGACGTTCCTGGATCTCACCCACAAATGAGGATACCCCAGTATAGATTTGTTTCCCTCTCCTTTGAACAGGCAGTTGCAAAGGTTCTGCTCCAGAATCCATCAAGCAGGGACATGAAAAGTAGCCACCTTCACCTTCAAATGGACAGACCATTTCTTTATGCCTTCCCTCCATCACCCTTAATCCCCATGGTATTCTGAAAGTAAAGTTGCACAGGAGAAGCATGATACTCATAGCTTCCTTCTTGCCAAGGCAACACTGGAAACCCCTTTTGTTGTCCTTCGGGGGGGGGGGCTATATCCTTCCCCTGGTGATAAATTTACTCAGTTAACATAAGGGATCTGTCATTTGTCAATACCTTATCATACTCAAACTTTAAGAGCCTGGAGGATTAGATTCGAACAAGCAATGCGTCTTATTCTACTGAAGTGTCCTCTACCTTGAGAAGAGGCCAGAAAACCAACTATCAAAAAATCATACTTAAAGTACAAAAGATTTTTTATTTGGTGCTAGGACAAAGGTACGACTCCACTTAACGCCAGTATGAATCAAGTGCTGGAATTCCTTTCAGAATTATTTAAGTGGGGCATTTCTTACTCAAGTATTAAAATACATGCTTCTGCCATTTCTGCTTGCGTACATTGCTCTCCTCCTGTCTAATCATCCCAACCCCCATTTGAAACAATATGTAAAAGGAGTTATTCACCTGAGATCACCTTGGAGAAATCCAATAACCTCTTGAGACCTAAACTGTGTATTGGAACAGCTTATCCTCCCACCTTTTGAACTATCTGCTTCAGCCCCTTTAAAGATGCTTAAATGGAAGACCACACTGCTGATAGCATTTACCTCAGCCAGGCAGGCTTCAGAACTGTAAGATCTAATGTACATAGAAGCATTCATTGAATTCCATAAGATTACCCTGATAACTAGCCGTTCATGCCCAAGGTAGTGTCAGAGTTTTCTTTAAACCAAGCTATTTACCTAACAGTATTCTTCTGTAATCCTCAGAATAAAGCTGAACAAATCCTGCATTCATTAGCTGTACACCAGCAGATTAGGTACTGCCTCAGCAGGATACAGTTCCCAAATAGCAGTCCACTTTTAGTGGCCCTGATTCCAAACAGACTGTTTCTAAATAGCTTATTGTATTACTTTTTGCTATATTCATCATGGAAACCAACTGCCAGCATCTGTCAGGGCACATTCCATGAAACGCAAAGCTGCCACCTGAAAAAAGTGTCCAAAAAAGTTGGCTGTATATATGAAATTGTCGGACATGCACCTTGAATGCCTAGAATCCCAATTGCCTGCTTTGCCCTTCTTTGTGCAAGTATTACAGTGATTTAGAGATCAGTTGAGTGTCAAACCAGAGCTATCTTTTCTCCCCTCTAGTGCCAGTACAATCTGTTCAGACAGATTTGTGCAACTTTGTCTGGGGAACCGTGTTAATGGGGTTGCAAGTGTTAGCCTCCTGGGGGGGACCAAGGATGCATGAAATCTCATCAGTATCTAAGAGGTGTTGGCAGTGTTCATGCCTTGAAAGTCCCTCACCACTTTTGGTGGTTATGGACATAACCACAGTGACATAGTGCCTCAACAAACTAGGAGGTATGAGGGCTTTACCCCCAGTGGTGATTGGCAGTGATAGCGTGAGAGTGGAATTCAGTTTTCTGTGTTTCTTTAAGCCTCACACATCCAGTCAGAGCAGAACATTGTGGTAAACAGACTGAGCAGACTTGCATGAGTGGAATCTCAAGACACTGGTGTTCCAGGATCTAGTCTAGATGTGGGGAACACCTGAAATATATCTGATGTTCTTCATCTCACATTGCTGCAGTCCTTACACTTGGGTAGTCCGCTGTCCTCGGTCGGCCCGAATATCAAAGTATTAGGCTGACGTCGGTCAAGGCGCATAAGACTGACATCAGGACGTCAGGGTACAAATGCGCATGACCGACGTCATATCCTCAGTCTTTTTTGCCGCATGGTCCGATGCAGAAGCAGCGTTGCAAGTGCCGTTCGGCGTTCTGAAATTTTTCGAATTCGGAGTTTCAGACCGAGTAAAAGTTGGCTAAGTACCCCGTTGGGGAATATTTTAGATCTGAAGTAGGATATTCATTTGTCTGCAACCTGTGGGTTATGAATCCGATATCGGATCCGAACCGGCATGGTTTTCCAGCTATGGATCCAAGCTCTCAGCTCCTCCCCTCACCCATAATGCCCTGCTCTACCCTCATGACCTCAGATCTCGTTTGCCGCGCATGGTGACTGGATTGGTTTCTATAGCTCTCAGCTAAGTGCTAGTTTTTCTAACTGTTAATACAGAGTTTTGAAGTTTTTTGTTCATATTTGTGTGAAAGTTTAGGTATTCCTCTTTGATAGTTTACTTTAGAGTTAATTTAAGTAATTTTTTTCCCTCCCCTCGCTGTTGGCGTAGTGTGTGTGTGTTGGGCCTGTGTGTGTATTTTGTTTTAGTTACTTTAGTTAGTAGCTTGTTATAGATTGGGATGGCTGAACAGCCCAAATCTATATTTTCTAAATGCTCCGAGTGTGGCCATAAGCTTTCCCCGGCTGATGGCCACACTCGGTGTGTTAGGTGCCTGGGGGTTGAACACCTCACATCTGGATGCTCCATTTGTGCAGGGTTCAACCCCAGGGCACTGAAGGAGCGGAGGTCCAAGCTTGTCTTGGCGGGCCTTACCGCCGGACTCGGCTCCGACCTCCGCTCCTTCGGGAGTAACCGTGTTTCGTTCTTCCTCCGTGGCACCCTCCTCCTCCTGGGACTCAAACTCCTGTTTCTGGAGAGGAGAGGATGCTAGGAAAGGACCGGAGGAGAAGCACCACAAGCGGCGGCCGAGACCTCTGTTTCGCCCCGCCAGCCAAGCTGGCTTCTCCCGCTCCGTTCGGCTCGGTCTCCTCCTTCTCGGCCCGGTCCCCAGTGTGCTTTTCACCGGGTCCTGAGGAGGAGGAGACCCGATCTCCGCGAGGCTATCGAGGAGGCACTCCAGGCCTACCTCGGTAGCCTCGCCGAGATCTACATATAGCCTTTCGATGCTGATCTGGACCGGATGATGAGAAGATTCATCCAGGCCCAGATGCAGATGGGAGTGTTTGCCTCCCCTCTGGGGAGCTCAACACCCTTTTCAAACCTATTGCTCCTTCTCCGACCCGCTATCCGGGTTCGAGCAGCTGGAGCCGAGCAGCTTCGGGCGGGGTGGGTCGGCGCCGATAGTACTTGGTACCGGATCCGACCCTGCCCTCGAGTGCATCGGATCCGACCTCTCGAGCCTGGATCCGAGCCTCGGATCCGGGGATCAGTGCTCCTTCGGCGCCGCCTGTGTCGGAGCGCACTGTCCTTCGGATCCGAGCGCCGCGCCGCTCCGATCCACTCTTCGATCCGAGGGGAGCCGATTGTCGGATCCTTTGGTCGAGGTCGGCTCCCCTTCGGCGTTTGATGTAGTGGAGAGGGCCCTGTTGAGGGTCTCCGGACCCCCGGCACTTGTTCCGGCTCCGTCCCGCGCTCCCTCTGCACTGGGCCAGGCTTCCACCAAATCTGTGCCCCAAGTTGCTCCAGTGGAACAGGTTGCTGCTTGCGAGGACTCCTCTGACAGCCCCCCAGAGGATGTCCCTCGCAAGCATACGTGCAAAAGGAGGCACATTGACTCCCCCGAGTCTCTCACAGAAGACACGGACTTGGAGAAAGGGGAAGGCTCCCCACGGTCACCCCCCGAAGATGTCTCATTTGGAGACATCATGGAAATGCTCCGTATAAGGGGGGGGGTGGTCTGCCCTCAAGTCTTCCGTGTTCTTGGAGGCATTTGAAGCGGGCCCGTCTACCTCTTGGGTGTCCCCTCCTGCCGACCCCCTGGTGGACCTCATTACCACAAGGGCGTGGAAGGAACCGGACACCGTGGAGCCAATTCCTAAGAGGCCCGATAGGATCCTTAGCCCACCGTCCGACCGTGCCCATTGGAGTAAGGGGCCTCCGGTAGATGCCATGTTGACGGCGGCGGCCACCAAGAGGGAACTGGCTCAGGAGAGTCCCTCAGTCCATCCCCCGAGCAAGGAGTCTCGGATGATGGACCGCTTGGGGAAGCGGATGTTTAGTTCAGCGACCTTCTCGGTAAGGGCGCTGAACTACTTGGCACATGTCATTAGGATGCAGCGAGATCTCATTAAAGAATATGCTGCATCTCCCCCAGAGTCCATTTCGGAGGAGGACAGGGTTCTGCACTCCACCCGTATGGCCACTCTTAGGTCAGTTACTAATACCTCTGCGGCTACTCTCCCACGCCACGGAAGGCGCCGCTAGAGCTGCGGGACAGGACTAGTCACTAGATGTCAGGCCTGGCTCCGCCACTGCATTTTTCTGAGCCCTTCAAAGCGCCATTTGCGAACGACCCCTTTGATGGTTCTGCTCTGTTTGGCAAAACCGTTTGCGAGACGTTGACCCAGAGCGAGAAGGACGGGAAGACGCTGTCTGCCGTCGGAATCCGCTTCTCTGCACCCCAGAGGCCCTACTCTAGGAACCAAAAGGGTCAGAAGAAGATGTGGTTCCAGAAGTCGCAGCAGTCCCAGCCTGCTCCGGACAACCAGTCCTTCCGTGGCAGAGGAGGACAGGGAGGACGCCGCCCTAGAGGCAGAGGGGCTCCCAGAAACTTCGGGTCCAGGGAACCTTTCTCTGAACGGCCCGCAGCAACCCTGAGGGTTGCCCGACTGCTCCACTCTGGAGGCAGTCGGGGACGTTCGGGCACCTAGCGGCATGGGAGTCCATAACATCAGACCGCTGGGTTCTCCAAATCATATCCAGAGGATATCGCATCCCCTTCCTTCACCTTCCAAAGTTGAAGTCCCTCCCAGACGTCCCACCCGGTCAACGGGAGGCTGCTTTGGCAGAAATTGGCCATCTGCTAAAGAAAAGAGCCATCCAGCCCGTCCCCCCAGACCAGATCGGATCAGGGTTCTACTCCAGGTTCTTTTTAGTGCCAAAAAAGACGGGGGAACTAAGACCAATCCTAGACCTCTCTCTCTTGAATCTGGCAGTCCCCAAAGAAAAATTCAATGGTCACTCTGCAATCTATTCTCCCCTTCTGGGAGAAAATCACTGGATGTGCTCGATAGACCTCAAGGACGCGTACTACCACATCCTGATCGACAGGCGCCCAGGAGGTTCCTCCGCTTCGCTGGGAGCCAGTCACTACCAGTTCGGGTCCTTCCCTTTGGTCTCACCACAGCCCCAGGGTGTTCACCAAAGTATTAGCAGTGGTAGCGGCCCACCTGAGGCTTCAGGGGTGCAGGTGTTTCCCTACCTGGACGACTGGCTTCTTACCGCCCAACAAGGCATCTACTTTTATTGGCTGAGACTCCTTTCTCCATCTTGCTCCTTTTCTGGGCATCACAATAAATACAAAGAAATCCAACCTGGCCCACACAGCTCTTAGATTTTATAGGGGCCAGGCTAGACACAAGGAGTTTACGAGCCTTCCTCACTGCGGACAGAGTTCAAAATCTTCAGCTCCAGGTGCGGGCCATTCTCCACTCAAGTTCTGTTCCGGCGGAGTTGGTCCTGAGGGCACTAGGGTCCATGGCATCTGCTATAGCACTTCTTCCTCTTGCCAGGCTCAATATGCGCATTCTACAGTGGACGCTCTTAGTACAGTGGTCATACCTTGCTCTCCCATGCATCATCCCATTGCGATCAGCAAGGCTTGCAAGCGGTCCCTCTTGTGGTGGCTTCACTCCCGGATCTCCACAGGGGCCGCCCATTTTGTGCTTCTCCCCTCTCGCCACGGTGACCACGGACGCCTCCGCCTCGGGTGGGGGCACTTTGGGCCGGACCGCCCAAGGCACGTGGACGATTCAGAGACCTTACTGCATATCAATGTTCTAGAGATGAGAGCAGTGCTCTTAGCGTTGCTAGCACTTCAGGACTTTCTTCCCTTGGGAACAATTGCGATTCAATCGGACAACATGTCTGTGGTCTGGTACATCAACAAGCAAGGGGAACAAGGTCTTACCCTCTTTGTCGAGAAGCCATGAGAGTTTGGGAATGGGCAATCTCCACCAACCGCTTTCTAATAGCAACGCACATTCCGGTCGGTCCAACATCCTAGCGGACAAGCTCAGTCGCACCATTCTGACCCCTAACGAGTGGTCTCTCAATTGTCGAGTAGCGAACGCATATTCGCACGGTGGGGAACCCTTCATGCGATCTTTTGCCTCTCCCTCAAACACCAAGTGCGACAGTTTTTCGCTCTGATACCTCCTCCCGGAGGTTCCCAAGAGACGCCTGGTGCATGCTTGGCCACCCGGTCTTCTGTATGCTTATCCACCCTTGCCTCTGATGCTCCAAGTTCTTCAGAAAGCCTCTCGGGTGGGTTGCAGAATGATTCTCATTGCTCCGTTTTGGCCTTGACAGATCTGGTTCCCCTTCCTAAGGTCTCACTCGGTGAATCCTCCTTGGATTCTAGATCCCATCCCGGATCTGATATCCCATCCATCCTGCATTCCTCCTCCGAATCTGGACAACCTGAAGCTGACCGCTTGGCTGCTCCAGTTCCACTCTTGATCAGGACTCCCGGTATTTCGTCACCTGTTAAGGCAATTTTGATGGCAGCTCATAAACCATCCACTAGAAAGGTTTACCGCAGCAAGTGGAAACGTTTTTCTTTGTGGGCGGAGCGGCAAGGCCTGAATCCCTTCACGGTTCCTCTTCCATTAGTGCTTGACTTTCTAACCACTCTCTTTAACGATGGTGCCAGCAGTTCCACAGTCAAAGTACAACTGGCGGCAATTTCTCATTATCACATTGGCCATGACTCTAATCCTCTTATGTCAGCCAAATTGTGTAAAATTTTTCTCAAAGGTACTTTTCTTCTCAGGCCCCCTATAAAACAAGCGGTTCCTCCTTGGGACCTCTCTGGTTCTACAGGCCTTGACCGCCCCTTCGAGCCAGCGGCTACGGTGGATCTCAAATTCTTGTCCTACAAGACAGCCTTTTGGTAGCCATTACATCGGCCAAGAGAGTTTCTGAGCTTCAAGCATTATCAGCTAAACCTCCTTACTTGGTATTTCATCCGGACCGTGTCTACCTCAGGACCAACCCGTCCTTTCTTCCTAAAGTCGCTTCTGAAGCAAACATCAATCAGTCCATTAACCTCCCTGTTTTCTTCCCTAAATATGAAAACAAAGGTGAATATAAGCTCCATTCATTAGATGTTCACAGGCAACTTAGATTTTATCTGAACAGGACGGCTGGTCATAGGCAATCCGACCAGTTGTTTATTTCCTTTGCAAAATTCAATTTGGGCAAGCCAATTTCTAAAGTTTCTCTGTCCCGCTGGATTTCACAGTGCATCTTATTGGCTTATCAAGCTTCGGGAAGGCCCGCACCGGAGGGTGTACGCGCCCATTCAACCCGGTCAGTATCTACCTCGGCAGCCTTTAAGGCTAGGATTCCTCTAGATGATATTTGTGCACGTGGGCTTCATCTCATACTTTTATTTCCCACTATAAGTTGGATCTTGCATCTAGGGGTAGAGCATCCTTTGGCTCGGTGCTCGGAATATCCTTCCATGATGGCCGCCCAAGATTCAGGTAGCTGGGGACTCTGTCCCACAGGTTGCAGACAAATGAATATCCTACTTCAGATTTAGAAGTTATGTACTCACCATAACGTTCCATCTGAGTAGGTGTATTCATTTGTCTGCAACCATCCCGCCCTCCTATCCCCCTGGCCTTTCAGTTTCCTGCATATTCTATGTTACCCTTTTCAGGGTATTGTTGCTTTGGCAAACTCGATCTGAGGTCATGAGGGTAGAGCAGGGCATTATGGGTGAGGGGAGGAGCTGAGAGCTTGGATCCATAGCTGGAAAACCATGCCGGTTCGGATCCGATATCGGATCCATAACCCACAGGTTGCAGACAAATGAATACACCTACTCAGATGGAACGTTATGGTGAGTACATAACTTCTAATTTTTTCTTGCCTCAGTGGTTTACCGGATGTCAGAAAAAGTGAATAACTGTATTTCTTGTGGGAAACAGATACCGCATAGAGATTATCATACTTTGTGTATTCCTTGTTTGGGGCCTGAGCACGACGTTGTTGGGTGTCGCTTTTGTGCTAGGTTCAATAAGCGCACTATTAAGCGAAGGTTAGATTGTGCCAGGTTGGTCTTTGGGAAGCGGTGCAATTATAACATGCCGTCGGATGCTCCGACGCCCGCTTCTTCGAAGAAGCGCAAAGACAAGGCAGCTAAGCCCAGGCAAGAAGAGTCGTCCGTACCGGACGCCGGTTCTTTAGAGGCGTCAGTGGAACCGGTGGTTCCGCAGGAGGCTTCTCTGGAGTCCCAGGGGGAGACTTTGTTATTGCAGGATGTGGCCTCTCAGGAGGCAGGTCAGGCTGAAGGGGCTTCTCAGGTTACTGTACTCCCCTCCCTTCCTAGGGTGGTTAGGCCCTCTCCTTCTGTTTCTAAGGCTTCTCCCAGAGGCAGGCCAGGTTTAGCTTCTGTTGGTGTCACTCCTAGTTCTTCAGGATCTGTGCCCAAGAAGCACATGCTTAAAATGGCAGAAGATTTAATTACTTTGATTAGAGGTTCTTTGCCCCCCCCCAGATAAGAGGCCTAGGGTGGAACCAGAGTTGGGGAGTTTTGAGCAGGCTTCAGATGTTTCAGAGTCTTCGGCTGAAGACTTGCAGGAGTACTCTCCTTATTCTGATTCTGATGCAGATGATTCCACTCCTTCTGCTTCTCCTCCAGAGGATTTTTCTTTTCAGAAACTCTTCATTCCATGAGGGAACATTTTAAGTGGGAAGGTCAGGACTTCTCTGATTCCAGGAAAAGGCTTAGGAATTTTGCTTTTACCCCAGCATAAGCCTTTGGCTATACCTCCTGTTCTGGATGTTGTGGAAGATGTGTTTATGGAGGCTTCACTTAATCCTGATTCTTTGCCTCCTGCTCCTGTTAAACCGGATAGGTATTATAGGGTGCCTGAGGCTCATAAATATCTCTATAAGAGTCCTAGGGCGACCCAGAAACTGTTAGTCAGGGACCTAAGGGTGTCAAGGCCTCTGTTGTAAAAATCCGGTTCCCCCAGATAAAGAGGCCAGAGCTTTGGATAGATGGGGAAAGAAAGTCTATACTTCTTCCACCTTAGCTATGAGGGCTTTGAATTGCCAGTTTCACATGTTGAAATATCAAAACTATCTTCTTTCTCAACTGAAGTCTAAGGTAGATGCTCTGGCGGAAGGCATTGAGTGTAAGGAATTACAAGATTTGGTACATGTCTCTGAACAGGTGGGTAAGCATTCTTTACAATGTGGTTTTGATGCTATACAAGCCTCGTCTAGGGTGGCTGCCACTGGGTCAGTTCTTCGCAGGCACGCCTGGCTGAGGGATCAGAATTTATCTGAACATGTTAAGACAAGGATTTTGGATGCTCCTTTACAGTCTGATGTGTTGTTTGGTTCACCTGTAGAGTCAGTCTTGAAGAAAATGGAAGACAAGGCTAAGTCTATGCAGACTGTTAAAGATTTTTTGCAAGTCCAGCCTCCGAAGTTTAGTAGGAATTGGCCTGCTAAGGGGTGGACGTGCCCTTCTTATGATTCACAGTCTAGGGGTAGATCTAGACGTGGTAGGGGCAGAGCTCAGAGCTCCTTCAGACCTAGAACAGGGAGTTCTCCTGCACAATCTTCAGGTGAGGGCAGGGGCCAGTCCTTTCGTAAACAGGCCCAATGACCTACCTTTTCAGCTGCCAGATCCTTCTTGCCTGGCAGCACCTTTGGGAGGAAGGTTGGCACTCTTCAAGGAAAATTGGAGTTTGATTACCCAAGACAAATGGGTATTGGATATCATACACCAAGGTTACAGGTTTTATTTCCATACCTTGCCTCCTTTCAAAGGCATGCCGGACGTTCCTCCTCAGCAAAGAATAGAGGCTCACAAACAAATTTCTCTGCTGCTCAAAATAGGGGCCATACAACCGGTCCCTCTGCCAGAAGTGGGCCTAGGATTTTATTCTCGCCTGTTCCTAGTACCAAAGAAGGGGAACACGTGGAGACCAATTTTGGATTTATCTATCCTCAACACTTATCTGGACATTCCCAAGTTCAAAATGTTGACGTTACAACAGCTTTTACCTCTGCTGGGCAAAGATCACTGGATGGTGACTCTGGATCTCAAGGAGGCTTACCTTCATGTTCCTATCAGGCTGAGTTGCAGGAAGTATCTACGTTTTCGGGCTGAGACTTCTCATTATCAGTTCTCTGCATTGCCCTTTGGCTTATCTACTGCGCCCAGAGTGTTCACGAAGGTTCTGGCTCCAGTGATAGCTTTCTTCAGGCTAAGAGGAATACAGATCTATCCTTAGTTGGACGATTGCCTGATTCTGGCTCAAGGAAAGGACGAACTTCTTCATCATTTACACTATGTGATAGCAGTGCTAAGATGCCTGGGGTATTCTGTGAACGAAATAAAGTCCAGTATAGTACCCTCTCAGGACATGTGCTTTCTGGGTGTGAGACTGAATACAGCATCCCAGATGGCCTTTTTGACCCCGGACAAACAAAAGAATCTTTCTCTTTACTTCCATCAATTGTCTCATCAGTCCAGGCTGACTGCAAGGACAGTCCTTCAAGCCTTGGGGTTCATGGCATCTTGTATTCTGGTGCTTCCCAATGCCAAACTGCATATGAGGAAGCTACAATGGTATCTCAAAATGTATGGACACAGCACTGCCAAGATATGGACACTGTCATTCAGATAATACCTTGCATTCAAAAGGAATTTTGTGGTGGGCTCAGGAATGTCACCTAAACAAGGGACTCTCTGTGACCCGGCCAGAGGCGAGTCAGATTCTAACGACAGATGCCTCAGACAAAGCTTGGGGAGCTCATCTAAATGGAAAGTGGATACAAGACACGTGGCCTGCCAGACTTCTACATCTACATATCAACTTGAAGGAGATGTTACCAGTCCAATTTGCATTAATAGCTTTCAAGGAATTACTTCTTCCAGGGCAGGTGTTGATTCTAACAGACAACACAACTGTCATGTGGTACATCAACAAGCAAGGGGGAACACATTCTTATCCTCTATGCAGACAAGCAATGATTTTGTGGGAGACTGCTCTCAGTTTACAGCTAAATCTTCAGGCAAGGTTTCTGCCGGGAGCACAGAACTCTTTAGCAGATGTGTTGAGCAGACAAATTATGGATCCCCACGAGTGGAAATTGGATCCTCATGTATTTCAGAAATTGACAGTGTCATGGGGAACTCCAGACATAGATCTGTTCGCTTCTCCACTAAACTACCAGCTGCCAAAGTTTTGCACAAAAAGGTTTCATCCCACAGCTTGGAAAGTGGATGCTCTTTCATTCATTTGGAGCAATCTTCATGTGTATGCCTTTCCACCTCTGCCTCTCCTCCCAAAGGTACTTCTGAAGGTCAGACAGGACAAGCCAAAGATGATTTTAATAGCTCCAGATTGGCCTCGACAGCACTGGTACCCACTACTGAGAAGTCTGGTGCGGGAGCCCCCTTGGCCTTTACCTTCGATTCCACACCTGCTGTCTCAGGAGAACAGTCATTTACTCAATGTCAAACTTCACTCTCTTCACCTGACAGCCTGGCATATTCTGTTTTAAACCCTGGAGGGTCTCAGCTTCCACAGCAAGTTTTGAATGTTATTTTGGAGGCCAGAAGGCCTAGTACAAGGAAAGTGTACGCAGATAAATGGAAGAGATTTTTATTTTGGAGTGCAGCAAAGGCGTTTGAGGTTTCTAAGCCTAATTTAAGTGTGGCTCTTCAATATCTTACTGAGTTACTGGACAAAGGTTTGTCCTTCTCTTCTATTAAGGTTCATGCTGCAGCAATTTCTGCTCACTATGACTGTGACCCACCATTGTTTTCTCATCCTTTGTTTAAGCAATTCCTTAGAGGGGCAAAGAATATAAGACCCCCACGGAGAGCTCCTACTCCTGCTTGGGATCTCAATTTTGTGTTGGAGAAACTCACTCTACAACCTTTTGAGCCTGCAGCTACTGCTGAGTTGAAATATTTATCATGGAAGACTGCTTTTTTGTTAGCCATTACCTCTGCAAGAAGGGTTTCTGAATTACAGGCCCTTATGGCAGTTGAGCCTTTCTTAATTTTCCATAAGGATAGGGTATCTTTGCGTACTAATCCTTCCTTTATGCCTAAAGTGGTTTCTAGTGTGGCTTTAAACCAAACTATTCATTTGCCTACTTTTTATGCAAACCCCCAAAATAAAGGGGAAAAAATTTTGCACTCTTTGGATATACACAGGCAGTTGCGATATTACTTGAGCAGAACTAAAGGGTTCAGGCAGTCTCAGCAGTTATTTGTTTCTTTTGCTTTGAGTTCTCAGGGCAAGCCTGTGTCAAAACAAACTATTTCTAAGTGGATTGGGTTTTGTATTGCTTTCTGTTATTCCCATCATGGTAAGGAGATTCCAGCTGGGATTAGGCCTCATTCCACTAGGGCTACTGCCACTTCTACAGCTTTTTTAAGGGGGGTGGCAACTAAAGATATTTTGGAGGCAGCTACTTGGAGTTCAGTGCATACTTTCTCTAAGCATTATCACCATCCACTTTACTCTAAATCGAGGGCTGGTTTTGCCACTGCAATTTTACAGGGCATTTTGGCAGCTCCTACTGCTTTATAGTTTTGCCATCCTCCCTTATCTCTGCTTTGGGATTCTACCCAAGTGTAAGGACTGCAGCAATGTGAGATGAAGAACATAGTACAGTTTTGTACCTACCATAAATGTAGATGTTCGAAGATCCACATTGCTGCAGTCCAATTTACCCTCCCTCCTTCCCCTCTGTAGTTAGAGGCGGTTGTGTGGTGTGGGTTGTATATGATGTGAATTTTGTATATATTGTACATATGGTTAGTACACGGGTGGTTGGTTGTTTTTTGTTGTCTTTTGGTTTTGACCTTTCTGTTTAGGGTCCTTCTGACATCTGGGGCAAGAAAAGACTGAGGATATGACGTCGGTCATGCGCATTTGTACCCTGACGTCCTGATGTCAGTCTTATGCGCCTTGACCGACGTCAGCCTAATACTTTGATATTCGGGCCGACCGAGGACAGCGGACTACCCAAGTGTAAGGACTGCAGCAATGTGGATCTTCGAACATCTACATTTATGGTAGGTACAAAACTGTACTTTTTCCTCCTTCCAAAACAGACAGCTGGAACAATTCTGTTCCAGCTATCTTTGGAGCCATGTATGGAGGACAAATGCATTTTCGTTTCCTTCCATGAGAATGTTCCTGTATGCATTTCCACCTGATTCAGAAGGTGCTTCTGTAAGTTCAGAGAAATGCCACAGGTGAATGTGGTGACCTTCTACTGTCCCATCCAGTCTTTGTTTTCCCTTTTAATGGTATTGACCAAGGGCAGTTACCACAAGCTTCCTGTCACACTCTGGATCTGGTCACACAGTCTTGGGGTGACTGGTACACCATGTTTGGAGAAAATTCAGTTGACAACCTGGATGATTTAATCTTTTTTTTTCTCAAACATCTTTATTACATTATCACGTATGACAGGCAATCTTACATTTATATAAATGAAAAGCAAACTGGATTGACACCACTTTAGTTGCAAGCATTATACATCACAGACGCCATTGAAACAAATCTATCCAGTCATTATCAGTTGAGCATCATATGGCTCATTCAAATCCTGACCCTTAAATCTCATTCCTTCTCTGCATTTATTCTTCCCACAGTTCCCATTTTGTCTTGTGCAGTTGCTCCTTCTCTTTTCTAAAGATCCCAATTCCAGTTGTTTTATCTCTGTTACTATATTCACTACTTCTGATAAAGTTTGTCTAGACTTTGATTTCCATTTTCTGGTAATTGCTTTTTTTGGCAGGCCGTGGTGGTGCAGCGGTTAGCGTTGTCGCCACACAGCAAGAGGTTCTCCTGTTTTATTCTCATCTGGAGCACCTTCTGTGTGGAGTCTGCATGTCCTCCCCACTGTCGAGTGATGCTTAGACATGCAAGTAGGTGTGTGTGTGAATGCGTGTGCCTTCTTTATAGGTTGGGCGTTGGGCTGGTAACTCGGCACCATAAAAATCCACTGCCAGTCATTAGAGGACTGGAGTCCTGCTGTGGCGACTCCTAACTAGGAAAAGCCGAAAGACACACTCAGTAATTGCTTTTTTGGCAGCCACCATAATTAGAATCAGCAAGGCTTTACTATGTCTAGGCAATTCTGATTCTGTATCATAGCTAAAAAAAAAAAAAAAAAAAAATTTCCCCAGTCAATCCAGTCCACTCGCCCAGCATCTCTGACACAAAGGTCCGCAGGGAATCCCTAAAGTCTAAAGTGAAGTAAAACATACTGGTTTCACTGGAAACAAGCTTTGTAAGAATGAGAATAACAGTTTAGGAAACAATTCGAACACTAATCTGAAGAAGGCATTAAGCCGAAAGTACTTGTCTGTTGTTTTGTTTTGGATTTCTTGGATTTACTTGCAAGTTTTTACTTTATCCTTGGGATTTAAACTTTGAGCTTGGATTTTAGTTTTGTAATTAAAGTGTTTGATTTTAACAGTTCTGCCTGGTAACAAGACCTTTTTATCCTGAGCTGTCAATTTCTAAAGTCTGCCAGCTCACTACACTCCCAGCCATATTTTTCCTGCCTGTTGCAACTCCAACATTTGCTATCCACCTGAGGAAAAATTCTTTGAGTCTGCTTGGGGTATAAAAATACCTGTGTAAACCCTAACAGGCAAAGATCCTGAATCTTCTAGACTTTGTTGCATATTTGGGAGATACACATGTATCACCCTCCCACTTATCTCCTTGTGAATTGCTTATCCTTTCTCTTCCCACTCCTTTCTAAGCTTTTCTGATTGATTCTTATAGTTATCATGCAATATTTCATATGCTGTACTAATTATTCCTTTTTAATGGCAGCTTCTGGTCTAGATTCTATTAAAAACTCTACCAGTGCTGGCCTTTCATTTACAAGCACCCTATTTCTTTCTCTTTGCCTGTACTCTGATATCAATGCTTGATAGGGAAGGCAATCTCTAACCTGCAGTCTAAATAAATTATTGCCTTCTTCCCATTCTATTACCTTTCACTTTCTAGTTATTTGCTCCCAATACCTTGGTTCCTTTGCCAGTTTTCTCCAATAAATTGTACCCCTCTAGCATGTTACCTGTATCCCTAACCACAGCCAACCCTATCCGCAGAATCTGTCTCCTCCATTCTTGTGCTGGGTTAGTTCTTAGAATGCTCCCTGCTATTTTATGAATACAATACTCTGTATGATTTTTGTTGTTCTCCTTGAGTCTGCATCCAAAATGCCAATCTCTCCTTATTTCTTGAGCTTCCCCATATCATCATCTTTCCTTTCTACTTTGAGTTATAGTTTTCTGCTTGTGCTGTGTATAAGAACCTCAACTGTGTTGCTCTAAAATACCACCTCAAATTGGGTAATCCTAGTCCACCTTGTTCTGTTGGATGTGGGATGGTTTAATCTTGACTCTGTGTAGGCAGTTGCCATGAGGATGTGCATCAGGTGTTAGAGGCCATACGGTCTGCTTTTAATAAATCTTGTGTACAAATGGATGAGGTTTTCTAAGTAGTGCCTAAATGGAAACAGAGGGCCCCACTATGGTTAGTATCCCGCTGGTCTTGAAATTTTTGTGCGAGTTACTTCAGTATGGTTTAGCGTATTTGTCCGTTAGGTGGCATTTCGTGGCTGTCTCTGCTTGTCTGTCAGTGAATGTCTGTCTGTCTTGTTTTTAGTAAAACAGGTCGGAGGAGAATTGCAGATGAGAACCCCTCATAAGCAAATTACTCCTGTAAATATGGCTGGCTGGGTACAATATCTAGAATCTCACACCTTCCTCTCGACATTCCTTGATTACTGGGATAAACGTGCCTCCCTTCTGTCTGGTATATAGTGAAATGTGATGCATTATAAACACTTTATTTCCCCAAGTTTTAATAAATGTCCTTTCTGCTACAGTTTTGTCAGGAGCAGCTATTTCTGATTTTATGATAGCATCTTTACTAGTGTAGTTTTGTTGCTGCTTTCTCCATTGCCAAGTTTGCAGTGTACACACCAGTGTCTCCTTTCAATTAACAAATTCTGCTGTGGAACACCATCCCAGTTTTTGTACTTTCACAAAGAATAAATGTAGTCCGTTTCTACATGTTTCTCTAGTACATAGAAAAGCTCAAGTTGTCTCTGTTGTGTCTTTCGGCTTATCCCGGTTAGGTGTCGCCACAGCGGAACTCCGGTCCGCTAATGTTTGGTAGTGGATTTTTACGTGCCGAGTTACCAGCCCTGATGCACAAACTTTAACCAAGGCACGCCCATTCACGCATGCCTCCACACAGAAGGCGCTCTAGCCAAGAATCGAACGCGACAACATCTTGCTGTAAGGCGACAACGCTACCGCAGCACCACTACCGCGGGCTCAAGTTGTCTCTGTATGCTGTCAAAAACAGGCTCTAGAGAAACCTCATGCTCAGCCAACCTTTTCATTGCTTTTTTGAATGTTTATCTCCTTAGGTAGTTAAAGCTGCTGCTTTTTTTTCCAGTCTTTTTTTTTTTGACTGTATATATTAACATCAATGTTTTCCTTATTTTAAACACCTCTGATTGCATTTATTTTTCATCTTACTGGAAGCAATCTCCTGTACCAAAACTGAAACTTGGAACTACTTTTTGCTGAACAGCTACAAGATTCTTCCCAGCTAATTTTTTTTCTTTGCTGGAATGCATGCAGTGTAATTACTATCCAGTAACTGAATTTTATCCAGTTAGTTTTACTGGCTTTTTTTCACAGTTGCAGTTTTCTCACAAAATCAACCTGTTGATCGGTATGCAACCATCTTTTAAGTCCCTCTTTTGGTTGTGTGTACATACAAAAATGAATTTCTGAATGAAATAAAAATGTGTATATATATAATCCAAAACAATACATACATGAGAAATTGGCAGAAAGGGTACACGTGTAAGGTAAATGCCTAAAAAAAGGCAAACTAATATTTTTGTTGTACTATCTTCATGACATACAAACCAGGCTTTCCTCTGTAAATTTGTAGCTTCTTTAGTGTTAACAATAATCATCTAGTTCCTCGTTTTATACTTCCATAGGCAGGAAAACAAATGGGGAAACAGCATCTTTAAATGGAAAAAATACCATAAATGTATCCAAAGGATGAAAAAGAAAATATCAAGCTCACCAGATCCCCCAAATTTTACATAACCGTTTAGATACTTATTTTTGTCATTGTATATATAGAAATTTGTATTAGTACTTGTCTCCAGTGATTTAAATGAATAACTTCCATAAAAATTTTGAATGGACAACCATTGTATATTAGGTTAAACATGCATTTGATTAAAATTATTTCACTAAGACCAAACCATAAATAGCTCCTAAAATTAGGATCCGTTTCATTTCCTTACTGTGTAATAAACGCAGTTTATCATTTTTGTTTGGAGAATTAGAATTAAGCCTGTCTGTACCAGTAAAGCTAACATGTGCTCCTTTATGAAACAATGGATGGCGGACCGTTGCACCATGTTGCTTAGAAGATCTCAAATCACTAAGGTACAATAAAAGGCTATGTTTGAAAGGACCTGATGCCTCCTTTACATAAAAAGCCCCAAATTTACAGGTTGTAAGATAAATTACAAACTTATTTGAACACGTAATGAATTCATGAACCTCAAAAACCTTGTTGCTACTAACAGATCTAAAATTCTTAGATTTGACAAAATAAGTACAAAACACACAATTCCCACAAGGAAAGCAACCAAATTATTCTGCCCCCAAATATATCTGTGTAGATTCGTCTGTATGGAGATTTCTATATCGTGATAAATTATCTCTCCTCTATGGATAAATATATTTCTGTGGTGCTATAGTATTAAAAAAAATTATCAGAACTTGAGTGAGATTTTATTTGTCTTTTTATAACTTGACCAATCTGACCTAGATTTAATATTGGCTGTCTTTGTAACTTGTACAGTTATCCTGTAAACATAACCTCCTTTCAGAAATTTCTCTTGCATATTTTCATATATCAAATCCCTCATTGTCACCATTCCACAAAATGCAGACATCATCCAAAAATCTATGCCACATAGTCAAAGATGAAGTAATTGAATTATTTAAAAAAATTTATAATGTTGTTCAAAGTAACCCACATAAAGATCTGCTTAGATGGGAGCAAAAGTGGTACCTGTTGCAGTGCCTCATGATTGTAAATAACGTTTGCTATCAAAATGTGTTGCATTCATTTCAAGAACAGTGACCATCAAATCTAATAAAAGTACTTGAATTCTGATGGGTATAATCCACTCTCATCTAACCAATATTGATGGCTTCAGTCCCTTTATTATGTGAGATAGAGGTATAGAAACTTTCTACATCCAGAGTACATAACCGTGAAGAATTCAACACTTGTACATCATCCATTAGTGATAAAAAGTCCATGCTGTCACACATCCTGTGTCTGACTTGAACAAGAAGGAACTTTAAATAAAATTTCAAAAATTCAGAATGGGTTCTGTTAAAGTACCCTTTCCTGACACAGTTAGCCTCTCTGGAACAAGTATAATAATTCTGTGAATTTTATGAAGTAAATTCATTAGTGACACATCTAATAAACATTTTTATAAATATTTAAATTCACTAAATAGTGTACATCAATGATAAATGAAGTACATTTTATATTTATATATATATATATATATATATACATATATACATATACATGTGTGTGTGTGTGTGTGTGTATATATATATATATATATATATATATACACGTGTGTGTGTGTATATATATATATATATATATATATATATACACGTGTGTGTGTGTGTGTGTGTATATATATATATATATATATATATATATATATATATATATATATATATATAGATTCATGTCAAACCCACGACATGTTCAAATATCGAAAGTCAGTACACCGAAACGAAACCATCGACATTAACATGGGTCCTGCAAGGGGGAAGTAGTATGGGTACAGTATCATATCATATCCTTTACTTCCCCCTTGCAGGACCCATGTTAGCGCTGTAGTTTCGTATACCTGTACTGTCGATGTTTTGAAATGTCGATGGTTTCGTTTCGGTGTACTGACTTTCGATATTTGAACATGTCGTGGGTTTGACATGAACCCATATATATATATATATATATATATATATATATATATATGTATATGTATGTATATATGTGTGTATATATATATATATGTGTATATGTATATATGTATATAAATGAGAAAAAGGATTTACTGCAAATTGACCAATTAGTTTGACCACTGTTCTTGGTGTTTTGAGAGGTGCTTGATAGAAATGATGAATAATACTGGAGCACATCTTACAGTAATTGGTGTTTTGAAAGGTGCTTGATAGAACTGATGAATAATACTGGTGCACATCTTACAGTAATAGATCTTGAACAGCTTGGATTTGTAAAGGGAAGATCAACACTGAATTACGTGGTTAGTTTTTATGAGCCAGTGGTGGAGGCAATAGAGTTGGGCTTAGTCCTTTGTGTTTATTGTATTCTTGGACCTAACTAAAGCTTTTGAAAAACTACCTTTCTCAGTAATAAACAATTGTTTGCAAAACATAATGTTAATGGTTTTATAATTAGATGGCTAATGGAATGGCTAGCAAACAGAATGCATGTATTTAAGTAAAAAAAAAAAAACACTGAATCGTTGCCTGTCCTTTCTACAGTTTCACAGGGTTCTAAGCTGGGGCTAATACTTTTTAATATATTTTTAACTCTCTCAAGGAATTAAAGATTTCTGGATATATGTATATTTACTACTGATTGTAATATAGGTTTTGTACTGCAAAATGAGAGAGATAATGAAGCCATGAGTACATTTAATTGCATTTATGAATTTGCCTTATTTAGTACAGGACTTAGTCCTTCCCTAGAATTTGAAATTTAAAATATTAATATTTTTTCTAAGGGTAGCCAATAGTTAAATACATAACACTGGGAAAAATGCCAGGACCACATGGGTTCCAATAGAGATTTGGAAAAGAAAAGGGAACAAAAGGTTGGGAAAGAACTGTTCAACAGCATTTTACTGGGATAGAAATAGTGTGAACTTCCTGTTGTTAAAGCAGCAGGGCCGGTGCTAGCGTTTTGGGGGCCCCCAGCAAGGTTCAAGTTGGGGGCTGTACTCAGAAGAATAGTAAGTGTGACCACATTGCCATCACACACCCCCTTTTCTGTCAAGCTCATCCAGCACCATTTAACCACTCCACAGCAAGGTAGCTACTCACATGTACACACACTGACTGGCATTTAGTGCCAATGTTACATTATGACAAACCCCTATACTATGGCAAGGTAGCGACTCGCATGTACATACTGACTGGCATTTTATACCAATGTTACATTATGACAAACCCCTGTACCCCCAGCAAGGTAGCGACTCACAGGTGCACACACTGGCATTTAGTACCACTGTTACATTATGGACAAACCCCTGTACCACAGCAAGGTAGCCACTCACAAGGTGCAAACACTGACTGCCTACTCAACTGCCCAGATTTTCACAGAATGTCCAGATGTGACTCATTTTGGTCTGTTCCTCAAAAGCTGTGGTTTTCTGGAGTTTTTGTGGCAAATCATTAATGACTGAAGTCACTAAATGGCAGGTATTTCAGTTTCACTTCATCTCCTTCAGAATATGTATGGTAACACCTTTTATTCTGGCAATTTTTTCAGTTTATAAGAGCAATATTTAAAATTTGCCCAAACTCCATTATCTGTGGCTTTGTCCAGAATTTTTAGTGCCATGAGATTGAAAGCTATGACTGGCATTTAGTAGCAATGTTGTTAAATTACGACAAGTCTCTTTACCGCATCAAGGTAGCCAGTCCCACAGAGGTACACAAAGACACCTGCACTGACTCCCACACAGACACCCACAAGAAAAAGACCACAGTACAGCAAGGCTGGAACACAGGCACCTGCACAGAGGACAGAAGCACACCAAGACAGAGACTCTTGCACACAGGACAGACACCCACACATGATAAAGCATTATAGCAAGGCTGAACAGAGACTAGACAGACAGCTACTCAGACTCTTGCACACAGGGCAGATGCCCACAGGTGATAACTGCAGCAAGAGGTAACATTAACACCGACACAGGACAGAGGCACCCACCCCCACAGTACATAGACATGACCAGGACAAATCTACTGCAAGACAGAACATAAACCACCAGAAAACAGAAGTAAGACACCACTCCCAAACACAAGACGATAACAGCAATACAGCAAGACTGAAACGCGCAGCATTAGATAAACTGACATCACTCAAGGCAATTACTGACATGCAGAACGGTCACACTGCAGATGTACACAACACAGCTATGGTACAGACATAGAAAAGGCTACAGACACACAACTCTGTACCCATGAGCTACCACATAGGCAGCAATCTACTTAACATTGAATGTGTGATGAGACCTTGGGACCCAGGTGGACAGTAGTCTCTCCTTTGATAGTCACATCGCCACAGTAGTCGGGAAGTCCTTCTACGTGGCACACCTCATCATAAAAGGACTTTCATCCAGGAAAAAAGAGGTCATTGTTCCCCTCTACTCGGCACTCATTAGACCCATTATAGAGTACAACATCCCTTTTGGAATGTACCTCACAAGACCTCTGCAGCAGCTGGAAAGGACACAGAAGTACCTCAGAAAGAGGATTACTGGCCTCAAACAAATGCCCTACACTGACTGCCTCAAAAAACTCCAGCTTTACATAGTCTTCTCTGAGGTGATCTCTGCCTAACATATAAAACTATGTCAAACCCAGAGCTGTTGGGCATGCTACACCTAAAGAAATCCCAATCCCTCCAAGCTACACTCTATAGGGACCTAAACCTTGTCACCACAATAAACAGGACATGCTGGAGGGGTAGATTCCTGTCCCAGACTCTGGAACAGGCGACCGATCTATGTCAAGCAAGTTCTTCATTAGCACTCTTCAAGAAAAATCTTGAGTGGATGGGAAAAAGGAAATACATCCCGGGGATCACTTTTGTGTCTCTGCTCGACAGTGGCACAGGAAAATAACTTTCTTAGGTGGCGAAGGCCAGGGAACCTTGTTAGAATAGGCTTATGTAGGCCCTTGGGCCGATAGCCTAGTACCTACCTATGAACAGAAAGCCATGGGGATTACAGAGTCTGAGGCAGACTCAAACCCAAGGGAAAGCCATGGGGATTACTGAGACTGAGGCAGATGACTCAAACCCAAACACAGAGCCCAGTGGGGATTACTGAAGCAGACGGACTCAAACCCAAAGAAACACGCAAGAGAGCCATGTGGTATTTTATACTACTACTGGGGAATTTGGCCAAAACATCAGGTAGCTTCACCTACTTGTCATTGTAGCGATTGGGACCCATTTTGAATGAGCACTTTTTTTTCCATTCCAGGGGCAGCCTGGCAAAACAGAGAGGCAGATGAAAGGAGGAGACACTGGAGTGTTGAGAGAAATGGAGAATAAAGTAAATATTGAGACTAGAGAATGTGTGCATGATTCTGAGGAGGTGTTTCAAAACAATCTGTTTGGAAATGAGTTGGCAAATGATGGATGTATAATTACAACCCTCCAGTCAGGTGGTTTGCTGGATGATTAAACTAAAGAAATGATGAGGTAGAGTGAGCCAGGAAATGGAAAATTATATTTATGAAAAAAACAGAAAATGAGAACACAGAGACAATACTGAAGAATAGTGGTGAGATAGGTTTTGTTTTTCCTTTTCCATGTGGAGAAAGTAAAAGAATGCAAAAGGGGAGTAGCAGAAAAGAAGGCAGAAGAAAATGAAAGTATGTGGTAAGGATTCAAAGTAAAGCTAAAGAAATATACAGGTTTTAAGTGTGCACTTAAAATGCTCCTTTTGGTGTAAAAGCACATGAGGTAAAACCATTTATTCTTAACAAAGGGACATTTTGTGACATTGTATTTGAGACAGTATAGTTTGCAATAGAAAATTTTCTTGGAGAGTATGAAAAAGACTAACCCCTGGAATCTTTGTGATAAAAAAGCATTTGACATGGAAACAAAAATGTACAATTTCAAAAGAAAGAGATGGTAATCCACTGAACACAGAAGGCGTTGTAAGAGATGGGAACACAGGTTGACAGCAACCTCTCTTTTGACTACCACATTGCCACTGTGGTCAGAAAGTCCTATGTGGCACATCTTATTACTAAGGGTTTTGCATCCAGGAAGAAAGAGGTCATTGTCTCCCTCTACTCTTCCCTCATTAGGCCAATCATCGAGTACAGTGCCCCATTTGACATGTATCTCACTAGACATGTGCAACAACTGGAGAAGCCTTAAAAGTACCTCACAAAGATGATCCTAGGCCTTAAACAGTTGTCCTATATGGACAGACTCAAACTCCAGCTATTCTGTTTCATATCGCCTACTTAGAGGCGATCTCTGCTTGACTTACAAAGACATGTCTGATCCAACTCTGTTAGAAATGCTACATCTAAAGAAATCCCAATCCCTCTGCACCACACGGTCCAGAGACCTCAACCTCATCACCACAATAGACAGAAAATGCTGGAGGGACAGGTTCTTAAATCAGAGACTGCCCATGCTATGGAATAGACTTCCCATACCTGTCTGTCTTCAAGAGAAGTCTTGATGAGTGGATGGGAAATAGAAAATCACCCTGGGGATCACTCCAGTGGCTCTAATCGACAGAGGCACTGGGAACTAATGTCGGGTGGCACGATGCCAGGGTAATCCTTTGGGCTAGGCTTGTAAAGGTTCCAGGGCCATTAGCCTAGTACACACCTATGAGCATATGAACCTATGGGGATTACTGAGCCTGAGGCAGACCGACTCAAACCCAGAGAAACACACGAAAGAGCCATGGGGATTAATGAGCCTGAAGCTACTCAAACCAATGCACAAGAGAGCAATTGGGATTACCAAGTCTGACACAGGCAGACTCAAACCCAGAGAGAAGACTAGAGTGTCATTTGTCTTCAGTGTGCATTTACCTGTTCAGATTTCCTGACTGCTGACACTTGTCTGTTCGTCCTGTGCTTCTGTCCTAATCTCATGACGAGTCCTGCTGCTCCCAGCTGTCCTAGCCTCATGACGAGTCCTGCCACTCCCAGCTGTCCTAGCCTCTCGACGAGTCCTGATGCTCCTAGCTGCCTTGTGCCTAACATTCTGCAAGTTTCATCCTACAAGCCACACTACGGTGCTACCTGAAATTTACTGTCTGACAGCATTATAAAATATTACTGGAAAGGAAATATGAGCAGATACCTAGAGTTTTACTGGTATATTATGAATTTATTTCTCAACAAAGTCTTCAATGAGGCTGCCATGTGATGCACTTCATGCTCAATTGAGAGCACAGCTAAGCCTGAAAGTTCCTCCTGACTCCTTGATGAATGTGGGTATGTCTTTGAGTTTCAGCTTAGAAAAGCTGAGTTCTGCAGTAGCCACTGTAACAGATGCAGTCAAATAAATGCGTTTTGGCACAAGTATTTATATATATGTCTTGCAAGTGGTTGCAAATGAGGAAATTTAACAGTCTGTGGTGATGATTCATTATCGATCATTCAAGAAAGGCTTTTCAGTTCGTGTCCGAAGAAGTCAGAGTCATCAATATCACAGTTGCCACTTATCCAGTCAGTCAGTTGTTCTTTCAGAGCCTTGCGGTGTTGGAGCAATGCATCTTCTCAAACATCATTCAAGGCTTTAATATTTGATAAAAATCCAAAGGCCTTTTCAAACTCTGAGAGCTGTTCAAACCATTCAGTAAATGATTGGATTGTGTCCAGCGGCACATTGAAGAACTCTACACATAGTTTTACCACCGGATCTTGTACAATCTCATCTTCTCCTTCATAGTCAAAAAAAAAAACACTTTACTTTCCTCTGCCTCTTTTCTTGAAATGTGGTGCCAGCATCCAGTTCTTCCACCATCTTGGAAGCTTCACCCATGACATGTTGAAATCCTGTTTCTCTAATTCTTCAGCAGTTGATGCCAGCACTTTGACACATGTCAAAATATCAACCAGTGGACTCTGAAGAACTTTACTTGCACAATTTATCTGTCAGCACATCATACCAAACCACTAAACATACAATGAACTGGTATGACATACGTTCCGAGCACAGTCCCCTTGCTTGTTGATATGTTGCAAGCATCACTTGTACGTACTGCTTCACCTATCTCCTGTAATGCATCAACAACTCCCTTCAACTGAAATCTTACTGCCTTGACAGAATCTATCCTGTATTCCCAGTGAGTCTCTGACAGTGGCTTCACAGTGACATTTGTGTTCCATTTCAAGATCTGCCATCAGCTTGTTGATGCTAAACAGAGTACTTAAATGTTCTGCAGACATCCAAAGAATGACACTGCCTGTAGTGATGAATGTGCTCCATTACTAGCTATGTTGTTGTCTTTCGGCTTTTCCCAGTTAGGGGTCGCCACAGTGGAGCTCCGGTCCACTAATGATTGCCAGTAGATTTTGACGAACACTGAGGTGCCAGCTCAACGTTCACCCTTCAACGAAGGCACTCCCATTTACGCATGTCTTTTGAATGCCCACCCAACTGCGAGGAAGACATGCAGACTCCACACAGAAGGCTATAAGATTTAAATTATGGCAGGCACATGGCACATAAAAAGCCCTTGAATTCATCTGTTTTATCTGGGCCTGCATTCCAAGTTATTTCCCCTTCATGTTGCTGCCATTGTAATCTTGTCCTCGACAGTCGTTAATGTCCTGTTGATGATTTTGTAGAGTCTGAAGAAGTGCTTCTGTAAGTCCTGCCCCACTTGTATCATTCACAGGCACAAATCCCATAAAGTGTTACTCAGCTGTGATTGCAGTCCTTGAAATATCCACATACCTAACTACAGTCATTTGCTCTTGATTGCTGATGTCTGGCTTGCAGTCAAGAATCACGGAAAATCACTTAGCGTCCTTCACCTTCCCTACAATGGTCCTTAAAATAGCATTTGCAATCAGCTGGATAATTTCATTCTGTATGTCCTTCCCAAGATGGTGATCCATTACTTCTTTATTCCTAATACGACAGAAATGTTCAGCCATGACAATCAAACTGAGACAAATGTTGCACTTGGCCTAAGAAATTGCCATTCCATTGCTGTAGGTGTCCACGGAATTTCTTGTACCACGGAATGCCATGTTCCGTTCCGCCACGTATTGGACAATAGCAGTAATGCATTCTAACACACTCCTTTTCAACCACTTCTTGTCTCTTATTGTCCATTGTTTGCCTACTCTTTATTCTATTGTCCAGTTCCTAACACTTCAGCATGCATGCCGTACGTTCCGATGCTCGGTCATGGCTGTGTAAAGCTTTGGACATCTCTCTCCATGCGCTTTAACCAGATTGTTAGAATGTCCAAACAATTTGCATGCAAAGCAAAACAGTGCATCCATTGAGACTGAATATATCAGCCATGTGCATTTTGCTCCCTCTCCATTAGGCAGCACATGGAAATAGTTCTCCAATGTAAATCTTCTTTTCTGCTCATTGACTGGGAACTGTGGCAACACCACTTGCTTAGGTCCATGCTGAATGGCAGCTACCAAAACTCATCCCTTAGCAAGTCTGGCCAAATTCCTAGATCCTCAAAAGATATACCTGACACTTCCTGCAAGTCATAGGCCACATCTGTCACTACGGAAGTGTGGGCTGCTCCTGTATCAAACTCGGCTGATCTAGGCAACACCTCTGCAGTTGAATCTGCATTTGCTGACATGCTTTTGCCCATGGTGTTATCTGTGGGCTCACAGGAGGTAGCCTGTGGTGGAGCCGCAAGACAGTGGTCACTTTCTGTCTGAAGGATGCTGGCCTCACAGTGGGCAGACTGTAATGCAGAACTGTTGTGTTGTCCTGAAGGCAGACATTTTCCTGAATCTCCCCTCTCTGATTACCCACAGAAAAATTTTATAATGGAACCCTGTCTCTTTGCATCCTCATCCCTCCGCTGCTGAAGCTTTCTTTTTGCTGTTCCTGGCAAATATGTATGCTTCATCTCTAACTGGAAATGGAAGTAAAGCAGAATTACTACACATGCTGACATTGGGTCCTTTTTGTCATACTGTTAGTAAAAACGCACTACATTTGATGCATGTTATGCAAGTTTCTTTGACCTACCCAGACTGCATAATAAACATTAGCATTCTGAACACATTCTATGGATGGCATTACACTAGGCAGAACTGAAGAGAAACAAGGACCAGTAGGCAGAAAAACTGCAGTGCAGCCATATAAACCAGAAAATAGATTAGGTTGCAAAGTCACATTAGTATGACTGTAGACACAAAAGAATGAGCAACCTAATACCTGAACGCTTTTCATAAACAAGCTATACAGTACGCAGTATCGTACTGTTGTCTGAACTGCTGAGTAACAGTAACCAGTAGTGAATAACTAACATAGGCAATAGGCACAATTGAAGTGCATTACAAAATACATATTGCATAAAGACTTGCATTGACATCTGCCACTATTGCACCGCAAGCAGAAAGACTGAAAAATGACTAACTGGTAGGCACAAAAAATAATGAGTAAGGTCCCAAGTTATAGTTTTATGTTGAATACCTAATACTGTAGGTGAACCTCAGCTTTTTCTATACAATTCTTCCCCTTTCATCTCCCCAAACATGGGAAGAGGCACCAAATGATGTAAAATATTGTTATTAAAAGCTGTCTGGAAGAGACTAAAGTCTGAAAGAACAAATGAGTAGGAAAGGCCCAAGTTTGAAGGGGAACACACCAAACTATGAGGCCAAAGAAATGTTATGGAGAAAAGACTACACCTGCCCACTACTTCAGTCTCTTGGCGCACACCAGGGGCGGCCCGTGCTGTTGGACTGCAGCCCCCTCAACAAAAAGAACTAAAAAGAAATTTAAAAAAAAGAATGCTGGACTGGTTAGGTGTGTGTGTGTGTGTGTGTGTGTGTGTGTGTGTGTGTGTGTGTGTGTGTGTGTGTGTGTGTGTGTGTGTGTGTGTGTGTGTGAAAATGCCCTTGGTGCTTATGGTGGTGTGGTAGGGAATACCTCAGGCTTGAACCCTGTATGCAGGTGTTAAAGACTTGAGTTCCCTACCCACCACCATTTGTAAAAAAAATTTCTGTGGTTTGTAAATATTACAATGCTTGATATTTGATGGTGTAGTAGTAGCATTGTTGCCTCACAGCTGCAGGTTCTCAGGTTTGATTCTTGGCTGGGGTTCCTTCTTTGTGGCGTCTGTATCTTCTCCCTGTGTTTGTGTGGGTTTGCTTTTGTGTCCTCCCATGTTACAAAGACATGTCTGCATTATTTCTTCCTCTGCTGAAAATTGTTTTTTTGTTCCAAGTCAGACTGTCCTGATTAACAAATGTTAAATAAAATTGACAGGCATTTGAATTTCAGACTTCAGGTTTCTGAATGTTTAATTTCTTACATATTTGATGGTGCAATGGCAGTATTGTTGCCTCGTAGCTACAGGGTTTGTGGTTTGATTCTTGGCTGTGGTGCCTTTTTTTGTGGAGTCTCCATCTTATCTCTGTGTTTGTGTGGATTTGCTCTGGTATCCTGCCATTTTACAAAGACGTGTCTACAGTATTTCTCCCTGGGCCTCTGCTGAAAATTGTTTTTGTTCCATCAGAAGTAAAATTGACAGGCATTTTGAATTTCATACTTCATAGTCTTCAGAAAATACATAGTAAAACAACTTTTTATTCTAGCAATAAATATATAGTAACACAACCTTTTATTATAGCAATTATTTAAGTTTATAAGATGACTATTTGAAATTTTTCCTTATTTTTGGGATTGTAATAGCCTGTTAGTGGCTTTGTCCAGTTTTTTTGTGCTAAGGTTGACAGCTATGGCAAGAACTGAATTCACTGAATATGTTTGAGGGCTGTATTCCCTCATTACTGGGTTTGTCCAGGTGTTTTGTGCTAAGAGGTTGACAGCTATGGTGAGAACTGAATTCATTAAATGATAGCCATTTAAGTTTCAGTCTTCCTCTCGTTCACAAAACAACTGATTTGGCGTAGTGGTTTGTTGCTCTTGACTGTTTTGCACAGGGACCTTGTCTGTAAAATGTACAGTGGTAACACAGCATTTTTCTTTCACAAAGCAGGTGATTTGGCATAGTGGTATGTTGTTCTGACTTTTTTGCACAGGGACTTTGGCAATAAAATGTATGGTGGTACCGTGGTAACACAGCATTTTATTCTAGCAGCTTTCCAAGATTATACAAGCAATGTTTAATGTGTCCCTGGTTTTTGCCCTTTTGACCCACCCCAATAAATTTGGCTTTTTCCAGACTTCTTGTGCTGCGAAGTTGAGATGCATTTGAGTATTGAGTAGATTTTACAAGGAGCTGAGAGCTGCAGGGGAAGAGAAGTTTAGTGCTAATAGCACAACAGGCTGCGTGCTTGCTTTTGATGCAGAAGGTTGTTGGTTCTACTCCCATAAGGGGTGAATGCTGCCGTACTGAAAGTTAAGATACTAATTATGAGTCTGTTATCAGTTTGCCATCCATTTCCTATTGCAATATTACTAGCTTATTTTTAATGTAATTTAGGCAATTTATTCCACAGGGGCATCAGACACTTTATTGTTCGATGAAAACATGAAATATAAAGGTGATTGCTAGCACCAACCTCTTCATTACAGATTTATTTAACGTGGAATTATTTAGATGACTTTTTTACTACTTCAGAGATTGTGCATATTTACTGATAATGGTGGACTGTAGAATTGTGCATATTTACTGATAATAGTGGACTGTAGAAGTTTGAGTAGACTTTTATGATGGAAATGTTCTGAATTGGACAGTTTTGTTTCATTGTTTACTGGAAAAATGTTCAAAGCAATTGGAAGGTGTATCAAAGAGCACATGTATGTTTCATATGCAAGGGGCCTATGATTTGAAAACAGCCCAGAATTAATTTTTATCTGCCACGAGTAAAATGTATTTTCTTTGAATGTGGATTTTAATGTTGTTTCAGTGAATGTGAGTTTCAAGGGCAGAGAATGTTTAATGCCAAGTTTGTTTAGCAGATGTCTTAGTGTTTGTGCTGTAAAATGCAAAAATAAAACTTTCAAATGAAGTTCAAATCATCATAGAAGTAAATCAGTATGCACATTAGTGTTTATGGTAAATGGAGTGAAATAGCAAAGTAATGGATCATTGGAATGGCTGCAGGGAGGCTCCATTCGACCAGGGTTTTGTGAAGGGGAAGGACGGCAAACTTAGACAGCCCCAGCTGAACCATACCTCCCAACTGTCCAGATTTTCAAAGAATGAATAGATTTTTTGCTTCTTATTTTTGATTTGTTCCTCATAAAAATTTGTGGTTTTCTGGCAAATCATTTAGGAATTAAGTCACTAAATAATGACACACCTAGTTTCAGACTTCATAACCTTCAGAAAAAATGCATGCTAAAGTAAGACCTGTTCTATCAACTGTCCCAGTTTATAGAAGAGCATTTTTTAGTACTGTTTATATGTTCCCCCCAATATATTTGGCTTTGTCCAGATTTATGTCCCAGTTTATACAAGAGCAATTTTTAGTACTGTTTGTTCCCCCAATATATCTGGCCTTGTCCAGATTTATTGCATTAACAGGTTGAGAGGTACATGCAAATAAATTGCTTTATAGAATTAGGCATAGCCAAACCTCTGAACTGTCCCTGATTTTGACTCAAAATGTTGCTCTTCCCCTAATGATCCCTCCGCAAAATTGCAATTTTGGAAGAAAACATGGAGGGTTTATAATTAAGAAATAACTGTAATAATCAGATTACTTTTATTTCAGAAATGCATGTAGATTATTTTATTTTGTCAGCTGCTCAAGTTAACAGTACTAATATTAAAGTGTCCCTTCTTTGACAGGTTCCCAGCTGTATTGTGTAGCTATTTTATATTTTTACATCACATTTTTTGGTCCATTTTTCATAAAATTGTGTTTTTTGGCAAATTAGTGACAAATAATTAAAGACTGAAGTTAGAAAATAATGACAGACATTTGAGTTTCAGATTTCATACCATTCAGAAAATTCATACTAATGCAAGACCTCTATTAGCTTTCTAAGGTTATAAGAGCGATATTTTAAAAATTGTCCTTATTTTTGGGCCTTTGTCCCATTTCTTTGTATGGCTTTGTCCAGATTTCTTGCTCTGAGGTTGAGAGGTATGACAAATGTGCCAGGGCCATCACAAGTCAGCCAGAGACATTTCAAACTGTGACATACTTGTTACACCCCACTCCCCCAGGTAGTGACTCTGGATGTGTCGAAGCAAGGCAAGGAGTAGTTATGCAGTGTAAATGTGCAGAGAATCCCACCCATCCAAGGTAGACACAAGTACTAGAGTGGCTTTTATCTGTCTTTGATTTTTGCAGAATGGTCTGGTTTCTGTCATATTTTTTGTACTGTTGATTTATGCTTATTACTCAGTGCATGTTGCTCTGTGTTTAAGTAGCAATACTTTAATGACCATCAGGTAAGCTTGGCTGAGATTGCAAGATGCAAGTAAGCTTTAATAAGCATACTGTTAAAGAATTGCCAACATTGAAAGCCTTTCTGTTGCCATGTAGAGAATACTTAACTAGATAATGTATAAGCCTTGGGTATTGAAATGCATATGCCAGTATTTGTAATAAAGGACAGAATTACATTATTTTAAGAGTCTCATTACACTTGGAGACTTACAGTCATCTCTGCAGGCTTTAACCGTAAACCGAATGCCAGTCGTGTGGTCTATAACCTGTACAGTAATCCTTTTAAGCCATGTATCTTGAGCTTATTTCTTGTTTGCTTTTCATTTTTTACTTTGATCATGTTTTCCCCATGAAACAAGTAGTTGTCAGGCAGCAGGTCTTTTTGGATAAGGAACATTTTACAAGTGGGGGCATCAGAGATTTCTACTTTCAGCATGTTACTTGTTACTTTAATAAAGCTGAATATAAATTATAATTAGAACTGCAGTGCAAGAAGTGGTTTGAGTTGAGTGCTGCTTGTTTTTCTTATACTTGATTTTGACTGGCATTCCATTAATGTATTTAAAAAAGTAATTTATTTCTTCATGCCTCACAACCTTTTTTGTTTCCATCTAGATATTAAGCTGTCATGCAGCCAATGCATTGAAATATTTTTATTCTTCTACACTTTATTTTGTCTTGATTGGACTCTCATGACAACTGTTTGGCACCCAATGCAGTATATTTAGTTTTTGTGGTTTGCTACTACAGGTGTTTGTGTGTGTGGTAGGGAATACCTCAGGCTTGAATCCCCTGTACCTTGTATGCAGGTTTTAAAGACCTTAATTCCCTACCCACCACCATTTGTGAAAAAAAACTGCAGATTTTTGCCTCATGTTTGATCTGATCTGTTAATCATAATATCTGTGGTTTGTAAATGTTGTAATGCTTGATATTTGATGGGGCAGTTGTAGCATTGTTGCCTCACAGCTGCAGGTTCTCAAGTTTGCTTCTTGGCTGGGGTGCCTTCTTTGTGGGGTCTTTATCTTCTCCCTGTGTTTGTGTGGGTTTGCTTTTGTGTCCTCCCATGTTACAAAGACATGTCTGCATTATTTCTTCCTGGGCCTCTGCTGAAATTTTTTTTTTGTTCCAAGTCAGACTGTCCAGATTAACAAATGTTAAATAAAATTGACAGGCATTTGAATTTCAGACTTCAGGTTTCTGAATGTTTAAGTCCTTGCATATTTGATGGTGCAGTGGTAGTATTGTTGCCTCACAGCTATAGGTTTTCTGGTTTGATTCTTGGCTGGGGTGCCTTCTGTGTGGAGTCTGCATCTCCTCCCTGTGTTTGTGTGGATTTGCTGTGGTGCCCTGTCATTTTACAAAGACGTGTCTGCAGTATTTCTCCCTGGGTCTCTGCTGAAAATTGTTTTTATTCTGTCAGCAGTAAAATTGACAGGCATTTGAATTTCAGACTTCATGTTCTTCAGAAAATACATAGTAACACAACCGTAACACAACCTTTTATTCTAGCAATTTTCTAAGTTTATAAGATGAATATTTGAAATTTGTCCCTATTTTTGGGACTGCATTCCCTCATTATTGGCTTTGTCCAGGTCTTTTGTGCTAAGGTTGACAGCTATGGCAAGAACTGAATTCACTGAATGTTTGAGGGCTGTATTCCCTCATTACTGGGTTTGTCCAGGTGTTTTGTACTAAGAGGTTGACAGCTATGGTGAGAACTGAATTCACTAAATGATAGCCATTTAAGTTTCAGTCTTCCTCTTTTACAAAGCAGCTGATTTGGCGTAGTGGTATGTTGCTCTGTTTTGCACGGGGAGCTTGGCAGTAAAATGTATGGTTCTAGCAACTTTCCAAGATTATACAAGCAATGTTTGTGTCCCTGGTTTTTGGGCTTTTGACCCCCCCCCAATACATTTTGGCTTTTTCCAGTTTTCTTGTGCTGCAAAGTTGAGTATTGAGTAGATTTTACAAGGAGCTGAGAGCTGCAGGGGAACAGAAGTTTAGTGCTGCTTAAGTGAAGTTGGTTTGCCTTGTTAATAGCACAACAAGTTGTGTACTTGTCTTTGATGCAGAAGGATGTGGGTTCTACTCCCACAAGGGGTGGATGCTGCTCTACTGAGAATGTTCTCCTTGGTGAAGATACTAACTATGAGTTCGTTATCAGTTTGCCATCCATTTCCTCTTGCAATATTACTAGCTTATCATTTTTTAATGTAATATAGGCAATTTATTCCTGAGGGGCAACAGGCACTTTATTTTTCGATGAAACCATGAAATATAAAGGTGTTTGCTAGCAGCAACCTCTTCATTAGTTACAGATTTCTTTAATGTGGAATTATTTAGATGACTTTTACTTCAGGGATAGTGCATATTTACTGAGAATGGACTGTAGAATTGTGCATATTTACTGATAATGGTGGACTGTAGAATTGTGCATATTTACTGATAATGGTGGACTGTAGAATTGTGCATATTTACTGATAATGGTGGAGTGCGGAAGTCTGAGTAGACTTTTATGATAAATGTTCTGAACTGGGCAGTTTTGTCATTATGGGTGCATGCATTTTGTTTCATTGTTTACTGGAAAAATGTTCAAAACAAATTTAAAACGCCCTCTAACAACTGTAATATATTGTACAAGGAATATAATTTAGTACAATGAGGAAGATGTATCAAAGAGCACATGTATGTTTCATATGCAAGGGGCCTATGATTTGAAAACAGCCCAAAATTAATCTTTATCTGCCACTGGCAAAATGTATTTTCTTTGAATGTGGGTTTCAATGAATGTGAGTTTCAAGAGCAGAGAAGTTTTAATGCTAAGTTTTCATTGTGAGACTGCATTGCTTTGTTTAGTAGATGACTTTGTGTTTGTGCTGTAGAATACAAAATAAAACTTTCAAATGAAGTCCAACTCATCATACAAGTAAAGCAGTATGCACATTAGTGTTTATGGTAAATGGAGTGAAATAGCCAAGTAATGGTTCATAGGAATGGCTGCAGAGGCTCCATTCAACCGTGATTTTGTCAGGGGGGAAGGGCAGCAAACTCAGACAGGCCCAGCTGAACTATACCTCCCAACTGTCCAGATTTTCAAAGAATGAATAGATTTTTGCTTCTTATTTTTGGTTTGTTCTTCATAAAATTTGTAGTTTTCTGGCAAATCATTTAGAAATTAAGTCACTAAATAATGATACACTGAGTTTCAGACTTCATAACCTTCAGAAAAACGCATGCTAAAGTAAGAACTGTTATTCTATCAACTGTCTCAATTTATACGAGCAATTTTTAGTACTGTTTATATGTTCCCCCAGTATATTTGGCCTTGTTCAGATTTACTGCATTAACAGGTTGAGAGGTACATGCAAATAAATTGCTTTATAGAATTAGGCATAGCCAACCTCTCCAACTGTCTCCGATTTTGGCTTAAAATGTTGCTCTTCCCCCTAATAATCCCTCCGCAAAATAGCAATTTTGGAAGAAAACATGGAGGGTTTACAATTAAGAAATAACTGTAATAATCAAAGTTATAGATTACTTGAAATGCATGTAGATTCTTTTATTTTGTCAGCTGCTCAAGTTAGCAGTACTAATATTAAAGTGTCCCTTCTTTGACAGGTTCCCAGCTGTATTGTGTGGCTATTTTATATTTTTGCATCACATTTGGTCCATTTTCATAAAATTGTGTTTTTGGCAAATTAGTGACAAATCACTAAAGACTGAAGTTAGAAAATAATGGCAGACATTTGAGTTTCAGATTTTATACTCTTCAGAAAAGTCATACTAATGCAAGACCTATTCTATTATCTTTCTAAGTTTATTAGAGCAATATTTAAAAATTGTCCTTATTTGTGGGCATTTGTCCCACTTCTGTGTATGGCTTTGTCCAGATTTCTTGCTCTGAGGTTGAGAGGTATGACACATGTGTCAGGGCCATCGCAGTCAGCCAGAGACATTTCAAATTGTGACATACTTGTTGCACTCCACTCCACCATGTACTGACTCTGGATGTGTCCAAGCAAGGCAAGGAGTAGTTATGCAGTGTAAATGTGCAGTGCCCCCCCCATCCAAGGTAGACACAAGTACTACAGTGGCTTTTCATCTGTCCTTGATTTTGCAGAAAGGTCTGGTTTCTGTCATATTTTTTGTACTGTTGATTTATGCTTATTATTCAAAGTGCCTGTTGCTCAGTGTTTAAGTAGCAATGCTTTAATGACCATAATGTAAGCTTGTCTGAGATCATAAGATGCAAGTAAGCTTTAATAAGCATACTGTTAAAGAATTGCCAACATTGAAAGCCTTTCTGTTGTTGCCATGCAGAGAATACTTGACTAGATAATGTATAAGCCTTGGGTATTAAAGGACAGGATTCCATTATTTTAAAAAGCTCATTACACTTGTTGGAGACTTCCGGTCATCTCTACAGACTTTACCCGTAAACTAAACAGAATGCCAATCATGTGTGGTCCATAACCTGTACAGTAATCCTTTAAGCAATGTATCTTGAGCTTGTTTCTTGTTTGCTTTTCATTTTTACTTACATGTTTTCCCCATGAAACAAGTAGATAGTTGTCAGGCAGCAGGTCTTTTTTGGATAAGAAACATTTTTACAAGTGGGGGCATCACAGAGATTTCTACTTTCAGCATGTTACTTGGCACTTTAATAAAGCTGAATATAAATTATAATTAGAACTGCAGTGCAAGGAGAAGTGGTTTGAGTTGCGTGCTTCTGGTTTTGCTTGTACTTGATTTTGACTGGCATTCCAGTAATGTATTTAAAAAGTAATTTATTTTTTCATGCCTCACAACCTTTTGTTTCCATCTAGATATTAAGTAAGCTGTCATGCAGCCAATGCATTGAAATATTTTTATTCTTCTACACTTATTTTTGTCTTGATTGGACTCTCATAATGATGGTTTGTCACCCAGGGCAGTGTATTTAATTAAAGTTAGTTTTTGTGGTTTTGGGCATAGCTCCTCCCCTTTCTGGTTGGCCACACCCCTTCCCCTTGACCCCACCCATTCAGCTGGCTCCTGCAGCCCCCCTTTGATTTGAAGTCACCAGCCACCACTGGCGCACACAAACCAAAATCATTGGTTGAACAAAGGAGTAAAATCATGGATTTGCTAGAAAACCTCATTTGTGAGGGATGTAAAAGTGCCACACATCGGGAGACATTCCCACAACCCCCCCCCCCTTTACCACAGGATCTGTGGACAAAAGCATAAAGCCAGGCAATGTACCATGCATTACATGGAGGATTTGAAACATGAAGTCCATTTTTGCTAGTGTCTTCAGCCCATACATTGTGCTATTTTGTGAGCGAGAACAGACCAAAACCAAAAACATCTGGACATTGTTCACATTCTCGCAGGCCCCATCAATCTCCTAACGTCTCAGCAGTATGCAGACCGCCAAAAATAACTGCCGAACAAGGCATAACATCAGGGATAGTTAAACAGTACTATAAACCTAGATAGCAGAACAGTGTTTGCATTAGCATGCATTAAGATATCAGTACATTCTGTGGAATTGTAACCCCCCCCACCACCACCACCACCACCAAGTCTCGGCACAATAATTCTGGATGAAGTGAAAACAAAAAACAAAGACGTAGTACTAACAATGTGCTTATGTAGTACATGACCCCACATTAAAAAAAATTCCATGCAAACATCGAACACTGCAACATTCTCACAGCCACTAACTACCCTCACGACATCAGGCATTTTAAAGTGTACAGGCCTCATCAACCTGCTAACCTGTCAGGATAATTCAAACAGACAAAAAGCTGCAGAACAAGGCGTAACATCAGTGATTGTTAAAACAGTACTATAAACCTAGGTAGCAGAACAGTGTTTGAAAAACTCGTAAAAAAATCAAAATCTGCTGCAAATTCAGCTGATAATCTACCAGCAGAATTTCAAAAAATAGCAGCTGAAGCCAGTTCTTACCCTGAATACTTAATAGATCCATTACTGAGCAATATGTCCCAACCATCTGGAAAATATCACACATTACACCCTTGCACAAAGGTGGAAACTTGACCGAACTTGCAAGTTATAGGCCCAGAGCAATTTTCTCCCCACTAGCTAAACTCCTAGTGGGGTGCATTCATTCTCAACTTCTGCAGTATTTTTCAACCAATAATTTACTTGCCAAATCCCAACATGGTTTCAGGCCTCATGCTGCAACTGCCGCCCTTCGTTATACCAACACCATCAGTTTAGAAATTAAGGTAAAATAGGATTATCTGCCTTTCTCAGTTTGTCAAAGGCTTTTGACACAGTCTCTCAGCAAACTGTTAACTACTCTCGCCAACCTTAATCTCATCCCCCTAGCCCTCAACTGGCTCCAAAGCTACCTAGCAGGTCATAAACAGCCAATAAAATGGCTCGGGGATCTACATCCCCTCTATTCCCAGTCACGTTAAGAGTTTCACAAGGCTCTATCCTTGGTCCACTACAGTTTAGTGGATTTATTTTCAACCTCAATACCACCACATCCCCAGCATCCTCAATTCAATATGTTGACACCAATACATTTGTGTCACATGTACTATGCTACAGGTCAAGTCCCAATCCAGACTGAATTAAGCTAATCTTCACCACCTACCCCATACGCCTAAAAGTATTCACTTGGACATCACCTCACAGGACTGCCCACCTATCCCTGCTGTAGCCATCTCCCACCTATCCCTGCTGTAGCCATCTCCAATATCCTTTTCTTCTCTGTCCCATTATGTATTTCCCCTCCTTTTCATCACCCCTATCCTATTTTCTTTACCTTTTACATATACAGAATAGATACTATGGAAAAAAATTAGCTTACCCTACCTCTTGCCCCAAACAGCTAACTCAGACACACACTTGACCAACAGGCAATCAAAATTAAATGTATATTACAGCTCACATTTCCTTATGTTGTCCCTCGTGCAAGTAGGTAAACCGTACTTATTTTACATATTTCTAGCACTTGCTTACTAAGATAGGCTTTTCTCCCCTGGACGCCACTGAAAATTGGGTCTATCCAGTAAACAGATGTAAAATAAATAAAATAAAACTGCTACAACCACAGCTCCTCACTCCCCCATCCTCTTAGCACAAGAACTCTACACAAAAGCTAAATAAAACTGGTGCAACCACAGCCCTCACCTCCACAATCCTCTAAGCACAAAAACGCCACACAATTGAAATAAAACTGGTAAAACCACAGCCCCCCCATCCTCTTACCACCAGAGCACTACACAAAAATAAAATAAAACTGGTACAACCACAACCCACCCCCCTCCCTCTTAGCGCAAGAACTCGACACAAAAGCAAAATAAAACTGGTACAACCATAGCCCTCACCCCCTCCCCAATCTCTTAGCATAAGAAATGTGCACAAAAAAGTAATGTAATCACCACCCCACACACACACACAAAAATAAAGTTAAAACTAAACCCAAAAACTTAACTTTTATGCTTTTTACAGAAGGCTGCTTCCAATACTCTGCTCCCTGTTCACTACTGAAGGCTCACCTGCTCTGCTTGCTTTCCTCAGACCACTGCAGTCCTTTTTTAAATTGCCCTTAAAAGGACAGTTTTTCAGACATTTAATAAACTGCCCTTAGAACAGTTGAAAAGAGTGTTCTCCAATGACTGCGACTACTCCAAAGGCTTGAATCCACCGCTGATCTGTTTTCCGAGGTAGTCCGTCCTCATGCTGGTCCAAACCCGGTTCAATCACCACGATCTGCTACTATAAGGAAAACTCCACTGTTTAAAAAGAAAAGTGATCCTTATTAGCCACACATGCCTTTTTGAAGGCAGTTTATACAGGAAGTACTTTGCAAGGCCAATCAAGTCCTTGCTTCATCACTTCCTAGTTTAAAAAAGAAAAAAAAAAAGAACTTTGTTTCCAGGCTGCTTGTTTCACTGAGCAGACCTGATTGAGTACAACTTGCCAGCGAATCAAACCCCTAGAAAAACTGTTCTGATTTTTACAGTGACATTAGGGAAATGTGCGGATGTCCTCAAGGAGCCGAACGAGGAAGCAATGGTGGGAGCAACCTGCGGCTGCTGGATGGGGGGTCCTCGTTCGCAGGGAGGTAATCAGGGGCTTCTAGTAGTCGCAGGTTTTGCTGGTGCCTAATGCTTGTCTATGTAAAGCAGTGATGATAATCATACCAAAAGAATAGAAGGAAACAGCTGTCACTGGTTCTTCCAAGCCCATCACAGTCTTAAATCACATAAAGTGTTCATGAAAATTTTAGCTAAAAAAACTGCAAAGGTACTACTGAAAATAATGGAACTAAGTCAGAATGGAATCCCTGAAGGTAAGAAAACATTTAGGACTATAAAGAGCAATGATAGCAAAAAATAAATGTGGATAATAAGACAAATGCTAGTAGGACTAGATGCTGAAAGGCATTTGATAGTCAGTTGGGAATTTATGTGGAGAACATGACCTAGATAGCTTGCATTTCATGTGTAAGAAAGAGTAATTATGTAAACAGTAATATTTAACCATCCCATAGGTTACTAGGCAGTTGTTAGGCATGCGGTCCAGAAGATCGAGAATCCTAGCTGTTTCCCAGTTGCTCCAATGCACTGACTGCTTAAGTAGCTTGCCTAAGGGTAAACCATAAGCAAATGAAAGATAAGGGAATCAAAGCCTATCCCATAGGAACCAGCTGATTAACTGCTCATAGCCTTAATTCTCTATGCTGACTGCCAGTCTCTATATATCTGTGTGTATATCGATCTACGTTTGTATTTATATATATATCAATATCTAAATGTCTGTATGTAGATAGATGAATATAGCACTATAAAAAATCCAAATGTACCATTATGCTACAGTTCTCCTACCTATTAGTAAACTGCCTAATCAAGCTGAACAGTATATCGTATTCATCACTCCCAAAAACTTTAGATCATGCTGTAGGTGTGTCTGAGTTGACAGTGGAGCAAATGGTGGAATACCAAGTAAATCCACATTTTCCTAGAAAAAAAATGAAATTTAATGATGCTTTAAACCATCATTCAACACAGATTTAAAGTCAGGCCAGCCAGCCCACCTGACCTCAATTCATTTTGTGTCTGGGTCCATCCCTAATATACCTCAGGTGTGAGCAACCAGCATTTAAAATGGCTATAGCTACCATATCCAAAGCATTCATTTATGCAAATACAGCCTCAGTACAGTGTTGACCCAGGCATTTGCCTTCCTTGACTCATTCAGAAAATGTAAACTTTGCCAGAGTGCAGATCTCAGATGCTTTCCAGCACAATTGCCTTCACATCAAGATAGCCAGTGTCCAGGAGCATCCTATATTTCAGGGTGGGAGCCAGTCACTGACAGATGTCCTTCTGTTCTCATGTTGCAGTATTCATAACCTTTGAGAGAGCCTCCGCCTATCGACCCGAATGTCCGATCAGTATACAAAAGCTTTAGCCACTGCAATGTACGTAGGACATCTGACATTGGCTGTAGGGTATTTGGGCTATAAAAGTGACATCTGCACGTACCTTCCTCAGAACACTTCTGGGCGTACCTTCCTTACCTTGCTCATCCTGCCTTTTCTGCCATTGGATTCTGCAAGTTAAGATAAGTACCCCATTGGATCCTTTTTTTCTTGTTCATGTTTTGGTCACTGCATCCCTGCCAAGGCTCATGTCATCCAGGAAAGGAAAGTGTAGGTGCAGATGTCAGATCCCCCATAAGAACGGCCATTAACTGTGCTTTTCCTGTCTAGGTCCCAACCACGACCATAAATGTCGACCACGACCTAAAAACAAAGTGGTCTTGCCACTGTAGCCAACCACCCTGAAACCACCATCCTTTCACCACCTCAATCATAATGTATCTCTAACATTATTCCCCTGCCTCTTCTAACTCCTCTATCTCCAACCACTCTTAATTTTTCCAGTCTCTAAACTACCTACATGTCTAGTCTGTCTCCTATGCTCTATCTCCCCACTACATCTCCTACTAGCCATTCTTACTTTCCTTTCTTGTTTCCAAACTCCTGTACAACTAGATCCTACCCACTTTAATCATCTGCTTAACTATTAACTCATTTTGCTCTAAGCAGCTTAAATAATATTGTAACTAGTCACATTTTCTTCTAATTGTTTAAAACCTTGTTTGTAACAACTCACATACTTGTCTGCCAATTGTTAATACTCTGTATAATTTAATTGCCTGAGGAGCTTTTTTTCTCTCCAGGTCTCTGCTTGTAAGATCCTATAGCTGATTGTTACTGCTATGTTACTAAAATTTAATAAATTGTTTTCTAGTCCTGAGGAGCTTTTCTCCCCGGGTCTCTGCTGAAAATGAGCCAAAAGCTCAACCAGACTAACCCGGTTAACAAATGTAAAATAAAACAAAAAATAAATAAATCCTGAATCTGCATGTTCAGAAGATGGTATAAACAATGTAGTTAGCATCAAGCCTCTGCTTGTTAAATACAGCAAAATTTGTAGCATACACCTTTAAGGATGTTTTAGAAAAAGTTTTAATTGATGGTAAAGTGGGATTTGTTGGCTGTGGTCACATGTTACATTTTGGCTCTTATTTAAATGTATTGTAATATGATATGTAGTGTTTTAGCAGTGAGAAAGGTTGTTTAACCAAAATCTTTGCTGCATTAAAGTCTGTTTTTCTGACGGTGGATTTGTCATCTGTAGTAGCTTTTCGTTCCAGTTTTCAGTGTACTAGTTGGTTTGCTTTTCCAAGTCCTCCTAAGAGCCGACTGTGGAGGAACCCTCTCTGAAGAGAACGTGCAAGAGGAGGCACCTGGACTCTCTTAGAGAGTCCCTCATCGAGGACACAGATTGTGAGGAGGGAGATGGGTCCCCCAGGCTGCTGTATGAGAAAGTGTCCTTTAGGGACATCCTTGAAATTCTGAAGCTAAGAAGTGGTTGGTCTTCCCCCACCCCATCTTTAGATGAATCCCTGTCTCTGAAGGCCTTTGGGATGGGCCCGTCTTCTACCTGGATGTCCCCCCCCCCCCCTGCTGACCAGCTTGTGGAGCTCATCGCTGTCAGGCTCTGAAGGAGCCAGACACAGTGAAACCGGTACACAAAAAGGTGGACAAATTCCTCAGTCCCCCCCCAAAGAAGAGGCATTTTGGAGTAAGGGCATCCCCATTGATCCCATCATGGTGGCTGCCGCTACCAAGAAGGAGCTACTGAAGCAGAGGTCCTTGGTCCATCCCCCAAATAGAGTCTTGGGCGATTGACTTGTTTGTGGAAGCGCATGTTTGCCTCCGCTACCTTCAGACAGAGCGACCAAATACATTGCACATTTTACCCAGCTTCAGAGGGATTTGGTGTCTGAACTCATCACTTCCCTTAGAGAGTTGCTACCTCCGAAGAGTCTTAAGCTGGTCCCTCCTAAGTTATCCACTTTGCCTTCCCTGGTTAATGCTTCGATGAGGTTGATCTCCAGTGAGGTGGAGGCCACCTATTGAGCAGCTGGCACAGGTATTGCCATTAGATAGCAAGCCTGGCTTTACCTTTGTGGGTTTGTGGAACCCTTCAAGGCGTGTTTTACAAATGCTTCCCTTGATGATTTGACTTTGTTTGGACCGTCCATCAAGGAAACATTGACCCACAGCAGGCAGTAGGATAAGACTCTGTCCGTGGTGGGAATCAAGTTTTCTACTCCCCAGTAATCTTTTTCAAAGACTTGGAGAGGTAGTAAGAAACTGGTTCCACAGGACTCTGTCTTCCTTCAGGATTTTCCCCAAGAATCTTACGCAAGCTGGGGTAGGGGATTGGTTCCACAGGATTCGGTCTTCCTTTCAGGATGTTCCCCAAGAATCTTCTGCAAGCCGGGGTAGGGGATTCAATGGTAGATGCCGCTCCAGAGGCAGAAGGGGTCTGCAGAATTAGGGCTCCCTCCTGAAGCACTGCTTGACTGTCCTGCTCTGGTGGCAGTTAAGGGACATTTCACCCTTTACCCACTAGCCTGGACAAGTTTAACCTCAGATCACTGGGTGTTAGATTATTTCCAGAGGTTACTTCATCCCCCTTTTTCAGCCCCTCTCCAATTCGAAAATCCCTCCCAGATGTTCTACCCCACCAAAGGGAGTTGGCCCATCTTGAGGTTCAAGACAGGAGTCTGGAACTTACTCTCACTTCTTTTTGGCGCCAAAAAGACCAGGGACCAGCATTACATTTTTGACCTCCGCAGACTGAACTGGTCAGTCAAGAAGTCCAGGTTCCGGATTGTCACTGTTCAGTCCATTTGCCTCTGTTGCACAAGGACAAAGGATATACTCAGTGAATCTCAAGGACAGGTACTGTCCTATCAGAATTGACAGGCATTGCAGGAGACACCTTTTTCTTCAGTTAGGTGCCAATCATTACCAGCTCAAAACCCTGCCCTTTGGACTCATCACAGCCCCTTGGGTGTTTACCACATGTATGGCAGTGATGGCAGCCTGTCTCCGGCTGCAAGGATTACAGGTCTTTCTGTACCTGGATGATTGGCTCTTCATAGCCCCCACAAGGCATCAGCTATCCGTGGCCACTTCTTTTGCTCTGTCTCTTTCACCATCTGGGAATCAGTCAATTTGCCCAAGGTCCAGCCTTTCTGCATGCCAGAATTTGGAATTTATCAGGCTTCAGTTGGACACGATATCAGAGACTGCACCACTGCCCTTGCGCAGAGTTTTTATTCGGAATCGGGTCTCTCACTTGATTGTAGAGCATCCATCTGATTCTACAAGTGCTAGGTTTGATGGCAGCTGCTGCTCAGTTAGTTGATCTCACCAGGTATTACATCAGATTTCTGCAGTGGACCCTGGCAGTTCAGTGGTCCGTTCAGATTCACCCCATGTCCATGATCATCAAGATGTCTCAGATGTGCTGAAATCACCTTGCGTGATGGCTTCAGACAAAGGATCTAATTTTATTCAGCCCCTTTTGTTTGCCTCAACCCAAGGCCACAGTGACCACAGATGCCTTCCTGTTGGGATGGGGGGGGGCATTTTCAGGGCAGGGCATTTCAAGGCACGTGGTCCCCTATAGAGACCAAATTGCATATAAACATCCTAGAGATGAGGGTAGTCGTAACGTTGCAAGCCTTTCAGGTGTGCCTCTCTAGGGACCATAGCAATTCAAGCAGACAGTATGGCAGTGGTCTGGTACAGCAACAAGCTAGGGAGAACACATTCTTATCCCCTGTGCAGAGAGGCCATGAGTATGTGGGAATGGGTGATGTCTTCCAGGCACTTTCTTCTTGCAACTCACATTCCCAGCAGTTCCACTGTGCTGGCCGACCCGATCAGCAGGTCCCTACAAGTGGTTCCTGAATCAGTCAGTGGCAAGTCAGATATTTGACTGTTGAGGTCATCCTTGCTGCAATCTCTTTGCCTCCACAGTCAACTACAAATTTAACAATTATTTTGCCTTGATCCTTCCAGCGGGGAAGTCACCCTGGGATGCTCTGATTGCCAATTGGCCGCCGGGACTCCTCTATACTTATCCTCCTCCTCCTCCTCTGATTCCCAAGGTCTTACAGAAAGCTCACAGCCTGAAGACCACCTTCATCCTCATTGCCCCTTGTGACCTCGGCAGGCGTGGTTCTCTCTATTATGGTCTCATCTGAGGTATCCACCCTGGATATTGGATCCTGTTCTGGATCTCATTTCCCATCCCTGGGGGGCTTCCACTTCCCAATCGCTGGAGTGTTCATTTAACTGCATGGTTTCTCCAGTTCTAGTAATCCTTTTGCAGTCCAAGCTTCCTTCCCTCGTGAGGAACATTATTTTGGCGCCTCAAAAGCCATCTACCAAGAAGGTGCATTTCATTAAATGGAAAAGGTTTTCTGTTTGGGCTAGACAGCAGAATTTGGATCCCTTTTAGGCCCCAATTCCTGATATCTTACTTTTTGTCCTCTCTTTTTTAGAATGGGGCAAGTTTTTCTACAATCAAACTTCAGTTAGCTGCTATTTCTAGCTTCCACATTAATGAGGAGCCTACTTTCCTTTCTAAAGTGTACAAAGCCTTTCTTAAAGGATTTTTTCTCCTTAGACTGCCTGTTAAAGATCTTCCCCGTCATGGGATTTGATCTTGGCGCTGCAGTCTTTGACACAAAAGCCCTTCGAACCAGTCTTGGAAAAATGGCATTTTTAGTGGCCATTACTTCTGCCAGAAGAGTCTTGGAGCTGCGGGCTCTAAGCAGTAAACCTCTGTTTATGGTCTTCCACAAGGGCAGGGTATCCCTTAGGACAAATCCTTCATTCATTCCGAAAGTGACCTCTGAGGTTAATCTCAATTGTCCAATACAACTCCCAGTTTTCTTTCATCGCTCTAACAAAGGAGAATATATGTTGCGTTGTTTAGATGTTCATAGGCAATTAAGTTTCTATCTGAAAAGGACTGAGGAATTTAGGAAGTCAGACCAGCTTTTCGTGTCCTTTTCTCAAAATAGAAAGGGTCTGGCAGTTAAAGTGAATATTTCCAGTTGGATTGCTAGTTGCATTTCCTTTGTTTATGATAGCAAGCAGATGGAGTTATCCAGACCAGATAAAGCCCATGCTACTAGGTCTGTGGCTACGTCATCAGCCTTATTAGCTAAACTTTCCTTAGATGAGATTTGTGCTGCTGCTACTTGGTCTGATCCCCACTTCTTTGTTTCGCACTATAAGCTTGATTTGGTGTCTAGGAACAGGGCTTTTTTTGTTTCCTCTTTGTTCTGCCATATCTTTCTTTAAGGCCACCCAGGGCTCATAGTAGCTGGAGATTCTGACCCATCCGTGATGAATAATGACACTGATAGTATCAGATAGAGAGTTATGTACTTACCATAACTTGGAATCAGTGCTATCCAGTGTCCTTATTTATCACGTTCCCTCCCTCCTTCCCCTGCCTTCTGGGGATCTGGTAGAGCTGGGATGGTTCTATTTTGGGATAGTTTGTTTTTCCAACACAGAATTTTCTGTGCTCTTATTTGTTCAGCAAACTATCTGTGAGGATTAGAGGTCGCTAGGGGATTATGGGAAGAGGTGGAGTTTGAGCTCTGGATCTGTCCATTAGTTGCTGGCTCAGATCCAAGGTCCGATCTAAAACCTGTCCATGATTCATCATGAATGACGACACTGGATAGCACATACTCCAAGTTATGGTAAGTACATAACTCTTTTTTTACAGCTGTCTGTTAAGTAGCCAGTTAACATATTAGCATTGTATCAAATGTTTCATGTTGCCCTGTTTAGCTGGAGATGCTTGCTGTGCTTCTGCATACTTTTGAATTTGCAGTTTTGGCCAATTCCGAGCAGCTGTCTGTGCATTTATTAGACTTTGAATATTTTACTCTGTGTGCGGTGTTGATTGCAGCCCTTTAATTATTGTTTTTATAAAATGTCTTCCCTAGCACCATGTCTACATTGCCACCATTGCAGTTTTACATACTCATTGTTCCTGTTCCATGCATAATTCTGCTGCATCATTTTCCTTGTCTGATGTTGCCCATCTCAACTAATGTGACTTTATATATTTGACTGATTTTTGTGGCTTTTATTGTTGCTGCCATTTTAAAAGCATTTATGCATTGTGTTTTACTGCAAAAGCTCTGTGTTAGTTATGTTAAAAAACCTAGCTTGAATCCTTGGTGTTAGTTTCATCTTGTCTAATAAAATGCAGTGGTGTCCTCTTTTATCTGTAATGTGCCAGCATGAATGAATTATATTACTGTTATCTTTTACTTCCTAACGGACAGCTTATCTCCACCCCCCCCACACCCCCAGCATGACCTGCTTTATATCTATTCTCACAGATTCTTGAATTCATTTATGGTTTTTGAACCGATTACCTCTTCATTAAAGCTGTTCAAAACTGCCATCACACTTTGCTTCTTCACTTCTTCTTGATTGTCTTGCATCTTTAAATTGTGTACTCCAGATGTCTGATTGTTACTTCATTTATTGTCCTTGAGTTGTGTTGTCCACTTCTGTCTTCTTTCTTCGAGTATGCACGTTAAGTTCTTCTAGTCACTATTTATATGATTTCCTGAGTAGACTGTGTACCATTTTTGGTGCTTTTCTTTAGGAAGTCCCTATTGTACCTGTACACTTTAAAAATGAAAAGTCTAAACATCACCTCTTTGCTAGGAATGAAAAAAGTCATTTGAGCATTTTTGTCCACACAGTAATACAGACTTGATCAGATAAAATTCATATGGATGAAGCCTAGAACTTAAATTGTTTGTGTAATTAGTCATGTGATTTTTTTCCAGTTAAAACAAGTATAAAATACATAGGTCAGATATAAAAATTTCTTAGCTTTTGCCATCAGCTGGAGGCTTTAAAGAGGTAAAAATGAAGGAGACCAGAAAACCACAAGGAAATGTATAATGAAAAGCAAAGCAGTCCAGATTATCTTTAACATTAAAATCATTGAAATGTTGATATTCTTTACTGCTGTGCTTTTTATCATACATTACCATATGCTTTCTTGGATTTTTACCACTTTTTGTATAAATGCTGTTATAGTTAAATCCACTAGATGGCAGGTGAAGATAAATGTTACAAAATTGGTAATTTTAATATTTTTCCATTTGAAACGTTGTTTTTTAAAGCAAATATAAGCAGGATAAAAATAAGTAAAACACGTAAATGATGATTACATATACAATTCAATCAAACCAAAATATGCTACTAAGTCTAAATATGAAACAACTTTATACAATATTTACAATCAGTACTACTAAAACAGAAGTAAAACCATTTGGTAACAGTTCTACATGTTTACACAAGAAAGTATGAATTTGTAAGAACTTGTACAGTATTTGTTTGTAGAGACCCTACTTAATTGTATAAAACACAATTAATTTCTAATGTTTCCTGTCTTGTAAGTTACTTTTTTTAAAATATGGTCAAGTAGAAGTTTCCAATATACCTGGTAATACAAGTGTTTATTTATGTTTTTAATAATAAACTTGTGAGAGGTTATATACTTAATAGCCATGTTTCTAAATCCATTCCAAGTGAGTTTTGTACGAGCTATCCAATTTTTGGTTATATGCAATTTAACTAATGTGGAGTCTGCATGTCGAATTTACTTTAAAAGACATGCGGGTAGGTGTGTGCGTGAGTGGGTGTACCTTTCTTGAAGGCTGGGCACCGGGCTGGCAACTCAACACCGTAAAAAATTCACTGCCAGTCATTAGCGGACCAGAGTTCCACTGTGGCGGCCCCTAACTGGGAAAAGCCGAAAGACCGTAACAGTTTAACTAATGCGCATCAAGTAATCAGAATGTGATATTTTAATTTAGACATTTTTAAAGTCAGCAGTATGAAGAATGGCAAGTTCCCAAGACAGAGTCGATTTTTGGTGTCCCATTTTCTCTACTCTTGCTTTGAGGGAGTACCAAAGTTTGTGGGTATGCTTACAAAACCATAAGATATGCAAGAGGTCCGCTTGGGGGAAGGAGCAAATTGTACAACATGAAGTTTTGGAATCAAATTTATTTACTATAGTTGGAGTATAATAGGCATTATTGTTTATCATATGTTACGTGTAAGTAAGGTTCTTAAACGGGGTCAGATTGATGGTAGATTGAATTGCTTTCATTTATTTTTCTGAAAACCCTCTTTCCAGCTGGTCCTAGTATTTAGAAAACAGTATTTTAGCTTCGTATTTGACGGCTGTTATTAATTTGTAGGTGTTAACATTTTTTCCTTGTAAGATAGTCTTTTAATAATTTCTGCTAACAAAATAAGGTCATTTTCATTGATTAGTGATTATTTAATTAATATTGGTGTAATTTCTCTAATCTGTCTTAATATAATGGTATATTTTTTATTTACTTTAAGCATGTCTCTTAATTCTTCCAATGACTTTTTTCAGTTTATAGATGTCCCAAACACTACATTCCTTGATATGTGGATATCCCACTAGATTCAACATATTGTTAAGTTTGATGTTTGGATTTAAATGTATAGGTTGAAGAAGAGGCAAGGCCTTATTTAAGTTGAGTTCTCTCCAGTTCTTGAAAAAAATTGATTGTGTTTTAAGGAGTTATGAATCTTAAGATTTTTGCAAAATGCTAAATTAATAAAAGGAAGGGCTTTGGGATTTATATTTATTTTTCTTACATGTTCATACCAGATTTTAACCCAGATTGGCGACCAGTCATCCTTCCCTGAGACAAAATTTGAAACTTGGACAATTCTGTTGGCACAAATCTTGTAATATAAATGAAAGTCTGGTAAATTTAACCCCCCTTTTTCTTTAGGATAAATTCATTTTAGATAATTCTAACCGGCGTAGGGTACCAAACAAATTTCGCCGATTTGTCTATTGATATTTTGAAAATATTTATTTAGAATGATTGTATTTGTTGCATTAAACTGGTATAGTAGCTTGGGTAAAACGTTCATTTTTATAACTGCTACTTTAGATAACATTTATTTCAGTTGTCTCCATCTAAGTATATAATATGTGATGTTGGTCCATATCCTAAGTAGATTGTTTTTTAGTAATGATGTGCGGTTACTTTCATAAGATATTCCTAAGTATTAGAGTGAATGCACAATTTTATAAGGAAAGTCGGAAAGTAGTTTCCTTTGTGACTTAAAGGATTTATAGGAAAGATACGAGATTTATATTGATTAATTCGGTAGTTTGAAACTTTCGAAAATTTAATTATTGAAGTAAGATTTTTTTTTTTTTAATCTGTGCTTGGATATTCAAAATAGATATACAAGTCATCTGCAAATGCATGAGAGTAATCTTAGTATTTAAGATTCTTGGAATTGGTCGGAATGTTTTTTGAGAGATATACAGGAAAAGGTCTCTATAGAAGTTGAAAAGATAGGACGACAGTGGACATCCTTGTTTCTTTCCATTACATATTTTTATGGGCTTTGATAGCATTTTATTGATGTATAAATTTGTGTGTGAATTATTATATAAAGTTTTTATCATAAATTCTTTAGGGATATCAAATTAAGATAGTGTTAGAAATAACAAATCCCAACAAACTCTATCAAATGCTTTACAAGCATCCAGCACCAAAGCATGTCTTGGGTTTTTTTCATATTTGGTAAGCCGGGTCATAGAATTCAATGTTAACATATTATCGTATGTTTGTCTATTGCACATGAATCCAGATTGACCCCAAGATATAATATAAGGCATGATTTTTTTTTTAAGTCTTTCCGGAAGGAGTGAGGATAGGATTTTAATGTCAACATTTATCAGGGAGATGGGTCTATAATTTTGGGGGGTTGATTTGTCTAGTTATTTTTTTGGGGGGGGGTTGATTTGTCTAGTTATTTTTGGGGATGAAAATTGTTTGAGTTATTCATGTATAAGTCAGTAATCTCCTCTAGCTTAATGTTATAAACTGTCAAGAGAATAGGTGAAATCTTGTGTTTAAATATTTTATAAAACTCCGAAGTGTAGCCATCTGGGCCAGGTGTTTTACCTGGTCTCAGTTTCTTTATTACTTCAGTTATTTCTTGTAGTGTAAAAGGAGCTGTGAGGAATGCTTTATGGTTTTCATTTATTTTCTGAAAAATAAGTTTTTTTTTTTAAAAACTCTTCAGTTTCTAATTTAGAGGTTTGTCTGACATTAGTTCCATAAATCTCTGAGTATGTCTGTTGAAAGAGTTTTAAAATGTGTGAATCTGAGCTGAATATCTGAGCTGAATATTTCACCATTATAATTAAGCGTGGTTATTCTGGAAGCTTCCTGTTTATCAATTATTCTCACCAGAGTTCTAGACGGAACCTGCTCCCATTCTTCAGTGTCTTTTGCTATCCTATTAATTCCTGTAAAGATTAATTTTGCTGGCGCAATTCCAAAAGATCTCTTTGCAGGTTATTAATTCATTGTTCTACCTCAGAACTCTGACTTCTTTTTTGATATTCGTCTTCCGTCTTTTTTAGTTCAGTAATTAGCTTATTTTCTTTTTCTTTATTCATTCTTTTATGGTAAGAAACTTTTCGAATTAACACTCCCCTAATCCTTACTTTACATGCTGCCCGTTGAACATCTTTTGGAATATTAGTACTCTTCATGTCATCTTCTAGTTTTATTAAGATGTCTATTATTTCCTGTATCACTTCTGGTTTAAGAAGTAAATTATTAAGAGACCAGTGACATTTACTGTTCTTCATTTTCATTCTGTCAAGTTTGTGTGATTTTCGAATGGTCTGAAAGAAATCTGGGTTCAGCAAGGTACTTTATTTCCCCCCTTAGACGTGATTCTGAAATTAAGAAAAAATCTAATCTAGACCAAGACTTGTAACATTTCGAGTAGTATGTGTAAATATATTCCTTCAAAGATTCTTCCCAAAGGCAATAGGGTCAACAAGAAAAAAGTATAATATAAGAGCTGCTGTAGCGAGTGACGTCTGAAAGTTTATAAGAGTTAGACTTGCTGCTTTGACCAAGTATAGGATCTATAACTGCATTGCAGTCTCTACTGTTATGTAGTAGTGGTCTAGAAACTTGCATAGTAAATTATGAATTTCTAGAGTAAAATCTTGTTGACTAAACACGGACCGTATATATTTAGAAAGAGAATTAGGTTTTCAGTTAAAGAAGTTTGGGATGTAAAATAGCACCAGCTATCATTTTCATCTGACTTGTGTAATAATAGGCTACCGAAATTATTTTTTTTTTAACTAAAATGGCTACTCCTTTAGAATTAGTACTACAACCTTATGCAGTGATCAATTTTATCCATTTCTTATTCTTGTTCCCCTTCCATTCCTTTTTTAGCTTGTGTTTCTTGAAGAAAACAAATGTTGGTTTCTGATTTAAATACCAAGTGCATTAGCAATTACTTTTTATTTTTATCTTGTAGTCCTCACATTCCAAAAATCAGTTATCCACATTTTCCCATTTTAAGTTGAAATTTTCAGTGATGACCATATCAATTTTTTTAGTTTTTATGGGCCAAAAGGTTTACCATTTGTAAATTAAATGTTTGCTTTGGGTTAGTAGCACTAAGCTCTTTCAGAAAACCCCCCTGTGCCTACCCACTCTCAATCTGAAAGAGAATGATGTACAGGGGTCACATAGTGAAACGACTATATATGACAATTTTTTTAAACATCTTGTAACCCCTGAACCAGAATTTACTTAACCATTTAGTATTTTTAACACACCATAAGCTGATATATGCTAAAATATACATCCATAGATTAGCCATCCTAAACCCTACTAACAGCATCCGTATGGGTCCTGTTTATTATAGGTCGCCAGTAAGAGGGTAACTTTTAAATTCTGATGATTTTAGCCTATTTGTAGTAAGATAATGATATGAGATAAAATTATATGAAATTTAAACTTTTAGTACTTCTAATTCGTATTCACACAATGATTCCAGAGAGTACAGAAAGTACTGGCATAAGTAAATCACTACAACTCTCCCATAATACAATAGTTTACATATCCTAGTTAAAGACCTGGCTTTAAGTGATGATTAAATCTTTCTAAGCACCACATAAAGATGTAAAATGTCTAATTTCAAGAAAGTCACAGCCAAAACTTCTTTTAAGTTTCAGGCTAAAGCAGCACTGTCCACACCGGTTTCTCTCGTGTCAAGACCTGTGTTTTAAAGAAATTTTATGACATTTAACATCTTGCCTAATATGTACTCACTTTGATATATTTATTCTCCTATCGCAGTTATTGAACAGAACTAACTCATATGACTTAACTGTATTTGTAAATAATATGTAATTGTTAGCAAATCTCTCTTATGTATTTGCTTAAATCACCATGTATACCCTGTAAAAAAATGCTCAAGACCAATGTCTAGGGGCAAAACTAAAACCGTGTTTTGCAAAGATGACCTTTGCCCCTTTGTTTTATTCTATAAGCTATAACTATTTCACCTTCGGTGGGTGTCAAAATCAGATAACTCTTTAAATAGTTGTATTCAAATATGTACATTCATAAACATACCTATGTTTAACAAGCGATTGATACGTATGTATATACTAGGGGATTGAGTATCTCTTATCAAGATAAACAAGAAGAGTGGGAACAAACCTCATTAGAAAACTTCAATGCTGGAATGTATTCCCAAATATGCATATTGAGAAATTGAGCCTCATCTCTAATCTGTGCCAGTTAGTAGATGTGTAAATCTGTACCATTAAAACCACCTACCACCACCTATCTAATCAAAATGGGTAAATTCAACAGGCTGCTTAACTTTATTGAGGAAATCTGATGTTTTCACATAGTTTAGGGCAAAACATTGTGTGCAAGAACATGTTGCCTAATGACAGTGGAAATAAAATTCTGTCATTCCAGCAAGAGTCTTTGGCATCATTTCAGTTTAAGGTATAAAAGTGAGAAGAGAATGGTTAACTTTTTATATATAAATATATATATATATATATATATATATATATATATATATATATATATATATATATATATATATATATATATATATATATATATACACATATATACACACACACACGTGTGTGTGTGTATATATATATATATACACACCTATATAGCTATATATATAAAACCTTCAGGCTATTTATATGTAGCTGAATAGATCGAAAAGCTCCTAAAATGACAGCTTTTTCAGTGTCGCATTGTAGCCTGTCTTTTTTAGGGTATAATCTCCTCTGTTCTGGTAGTATTCTGCCCAGATAGAGTCCAGTTGATGAGGAGAAAGAAAAATGAAAAACAGCATTTTAATCACAGTTGTACTTCTCTTAGCACGAACGGAATGAAATGATTTAAACCAATTAAAAGCAAAGTCAATATTCTGTTAGGAATTAAAAAGAAAAAAGAAAAGAAGTAGGTTTTCTTACTGTATCCATAGCAGAGAAAAAAAGAAGTAACCCCATGTCGATTAAATGGTTTTCTTCTCGGTTCTTGTCTTTCTTTTAAAAGTTTGTTTCGATACCACCAATAAATAGTGATCCTAGTTCTTCAGATAACGCAAGAGAGTAGTGTTTGATCGTGATGACTTATTAGGAAGTTGTTCCCTTTGGCGTTGCCTGCTTGGGAACTCTTTTTGTTCCTAGCTAGTCTCATCGCACACGCTGGGGCATTTCCTTTAAATTAGTCATTTAGTGCTCTTCAGTTTAGTTCACCTTCATGCTTCAGAAGAAAAGAAAAAAAAATAGAGGAATAGACTTATTTTATGGAAACGAGAGGTTAGGAATCTGGATTCCAAATGCTTTAATAAAAGCAGTCTTCACTTTCTTAGGTGAGTACACTGCACAATTACAATCATTGTTATAAAAAATAAAAATGTTTGGGAATTTCATCTGAAACTTAATTTTATGGTTTATTAGGTCAGCACAGTACGGAGACTAGCTTTGTCTCATCTGTTTAATTAGATGGGGATGGTCCTGTGTTAGTGTGATTTTTATATCCATTCCAAATCACGTTTTTTTTTTTTTTCTGGAAGCTAATAGAATTTTTTGCGTATCTTGGAAATTTAGGAACTTTACTCGCATTTGTCTTAGATCATTGGTGTTCGGATTTTTATAACTTGATCGGTGAGCTCTTTCAATTATAATTTCCTTAGGGCGCTCTTCATTTAGTAGTAAGATTCCAAATATTTGTTTCACTGTTGGAATTAGCTGATTGTATTCATATTTTTCAGGCAGCCTTCTTAAAGGGACACTATCTTTTTACTAAAATCCCATTTCTGTTTCGTTCCAAAGCTGAAAACACTGCCACCCACTTAGCTAATCACCTCCCTTTTTGTGACATCATTAATGAGGTTCTAACAGTCCCACCCAAACATCTTGTTAACATCCTCCCATTCCAGTTTCAGTTTTCCCACTGTAAACTGAATGACCATTAGTGTAGTTCCTATATAGGGACAGACTTTAAATATTTTCCTTAAGTTTAAAGTTGCTAGAATAAACATTTATTTTGGCGTGCATTTTTTTTTAAAGAAATGGTCTGAAACGCAAATGTATGTTATTTATGCAGTAGGTTCAGTCCTCAGTGATTTGCCATAAAAAACACAATTTATGAAGAACTGACCAAAAATATGAGTCAGAAATCTGGACATGCTGTGAAAATCTGGACAGTTGAGAGAGATGCGACAGCCCCAGATGTGAAGAGCCGATCCTGATTGCTTTTTAATCCAATACCGACTTTTAAAAGCCGGTATTGCATTTGCAGACATACGTCACCACCGTAGCACTCTGGTCTTATCTGTAACAACTGTTAGCAGTTTGCTGCAGTTTAAAAGTGAAAACAGTTTTCTTTCCTTTTTTTTTTTTTTTTTACACTAAAATCTAGCATGTTGCACTCTGTGAAGGCAGGGTTTTTTACTAAAACATGAGCGCAGAAGCACTCCTTGCAGGCAGGTACAAACTGTAGCAACTGTTTCTACAATGTAGCAAACAGGTTGCTACAGTGTAAATGAAGCGGTGCATTTTTTTTTTTTTTCTTACACTAAAACATGAGTGCTGAAGCAGAATAAGCAAAGAGTCATACCTCCATCATAAGTTCCATCCAATAATAGAGTTATAGAACCAAAAGGTGTTAAGGTGGTCTTGCTGTAAGCAATATAGCACAGTACAGTAAACTAGTCATTTATAAAGTGAAATTATTTTAACCATCACATTAAGACATCTTCTTTACCAGCAAAAATAAAATAATGTGAATACAATGCAAAGCCATTGCTTCATTCTGAGTAGAGTTTTTGCTTTCTGCTTCATTTTTTGAAAAATCTTTAATGCTAGAAACTTAACATATATCTGTCCTGAACTGCAGTTAATATAAAGATGTTGGCATAATGCCATTTTTATGACTAATGTGGGAATAAAGGGGATGTATCTTCATCTACAGAATAAAACTGCGTTTTGTACGACGTTTCTTTAACTCCTATTTTTGTACTTTAGTCTTTCAGTCTCTTCCTTCTCTTTGCCTAACTTTCTGTGATAGGCTGTTATTAATGGCACACATTTATTTCCCGCAGAATGCTCTTCATCTGACAGACTGTGCAAGCTTTTGCTATTTCCTTATCATGGCTTACAGCTCAATACAACTTTTTCTTTAATATTTTAGTCATTATGTTCCACAGTTACTTCTATTACAACTTATTTAACATTAACTCTTTATCTTCTGAAATATTATATTTAGAAGAACATACTAAATTCTAGTGATCAGATGGTTTACATTTCAGTATGCACAATATGGGATTCTAGGGTGCTACTGTAACCTCAAGGCATGCTTTGCATAGCTTTACAAATTTCTCCCATCCCCCACAGAAAGCCAAGGTTGCCAATATTAACCATATTGTCTTTTACATACCCTTTCTTTCTCAGATGGCTTGCTTTTACCTAAGAGTGTCTGCATAGGTTACTCCTCCAGGGGTTGTATAATCCCATTGCTGACTGTGGTATAGAATCTGCCACCTGGGTAAGAATTGGGGATGGGGTGTTCTGCATATTAATAATTTTCTGAAATTTGTGTGCCTTGCCATCATCCCATAGGATGACTAACGTGCAAACCTAAACACCTAGCTACTTGAATACTTATTTGTTATGTTTGGCAAGCAACAGAGGGTCATACACCACTGAATAACTTGGTACAGAACACCAATAATTCTCAGAGATGGTCACTGTCACCGGGATATATTACTTGTCAGTCTTTGGAGAAGGTAAGCCATCTATTACTCCTTTGTATCAACAGCTGATCCTCTAGCAGCTATTATGTTAACCAGACTAGTCATTGCTTGTACTGGCAGTAACTTGTTCTTATTCTTTTAGAAGATCTACCCTTATAAAATATAGCAACATGAGGTATTTCATAAGGTCTCTGCTGTAAATGGGATCTTGGCCCAATACGATCTTCAAACATGACTTAACATATCTATTTATCTACCTTCTATATACAGTTAAACTATGGGCTCAGTAAACCAAGAATGATTTAAGCCACTGAAGCTCATCGGTTTGCATCATGAAATCCATGATCTGATAATATTATAGTACAAACAAGTGCTCATATATGCATAACTACCAATACAGAAGAAAAGCAGAACTGTTCAACAGAATTTGATATTCAAAGTGTCATCATTGATCAGTTTCAGTCTTAGAATTTATGTCACCATATACAATTGAATGTTAATTTCTGCAAATTTCTGCAGAGGTCTGCTAAATACTGGAGGCAACTGAATGTGTGTTACTTTTTGGTTTGCTACTCGCCTCGTAATGTCTGTGGTAAAATAGATGTCTTCTATGTGGGGAGAGGGGACATTCTTTGACAAAATGTAAACTAGAATGTAGAAAATGTGGCAAGCCTGTATATTTTTGGCTTGATCATGATATGAATATATCTGAAGACACTAATGAATGTGTAAGATAAACACGAAATGGAAGGTGGTGGCAGTGACACAGAATGGGTTACTGAAAAAGAGAACATAATGCAAAATAGGCAAGTAATTGTGATGGTTCCACACAGTCTACCTGTTTTTTGTTATGCCTCGAGCCACATACCACTGTGTATGTTTGATTATCTACCTCATTATATGCTGCTAATATTGTAATAATACAATATGCTTAAGAGCAGGCCTTGCTCACTGATTACTGGTATAACTAAACTTTTGTTGACCTGTATCAGCCTAAAAGATGTTTACCAGAATATGGGGGATTCCAATGAGGAACTATATAGCTAACTGTTCTTTAGAAAAGGGAAGTAAGGCATAAGACCAGACATTATGAGACTTGTTTATTGTTATGAGACAACTTAGGAAATGATCTGTAATTTTCTAAAATATTCCATCAACTCATAATAAGCTTGTGATCTATATGTCATTAGTTGAACCTTTTGATCCTATTGTTTGTTCAAGACTATAAAAAGCTCAAAGGCTAAAATGGAAATCATCATCATCCGAATTTTATCACAGTACCAGCCTGAACTGAGTATCGAGCCATTTTGCCAGTGTCGACCTTGCGTTGACTGGACAGATAGCTGCACTGGATAGGATTGAAGTCTCCCTATCAGTGGCAAAGATGATTTTGTTTATGCATATGCTTGTAAGTACATGATTTATTAGTTTTTTATGTTTATTTAGTAAGTTTTTGTTTAATAAATTAAGTTTGAGCCTTGGTGTCTTGTGTCATTTCTAATTCTGTATTAACCTCAGACTTTAAAGTAACAGACTAGTTAATTTGGCGAAGCGAGCAGGGTCTGAGGTTTGCAGTGAAAATGTCACAACAACCAATGTTTTTTCCATTAAAACATATAGGCATAGGCAAAAAAGATGCCAGGTACCCCAAATAAGGTGGGCGTTGGTACTATAATGCCAGCGTTGTTTAAAAAATGGGATCCTCTTGCTAAGGTATTAAGTCAAGTTTTACCCCCTCCTTCCCCAAATCCTTTGCAAAAAAGACCTAAGGCAGACCCTGATGGTCTAGATAAGGCCCTATCAGAGCTAAAATTAAATAATAAGGAAAAAAAGGTAAAGAAAGGGGTGGGAGCAGCCAAATGGCTGTTCTTTGATGCAAATCAGAAATTAGACAGAAATGTAAAAAAACTTAAAAAAAAAAAAAAAAAAAAAAAAAAGACCTAGAGTTAAAAGAGCAATGTAAAGAACACACGCATACACACAAATTAAATAGAGATGCCTTGGAAAAGGCAAATATGACACTTGCTAAAGTAGGAGAGGATGCTGAACACTGAAAATCTAATTCAGTGACTCTAGCTACTCAAATAATTCAACAGCGTAAACAGCAAAATGGAAAAAAACTATGCCGTCCGCTGACAAGGCCCCAGGTTCGCGCTTTGCTGTGTAAGGCAGAGTTTGACCCCAAAAAGTGGAAAGGTGATCTTCCCTCAACTGATGAGGGTGATAGTAATTTTAAAATAGTAAATTCCCCATCAGCTGAGGCACGTCCAGTTATTGAAAAAAAAGGAACAGTACACTGGGGGGGGGGGTGACGCCACAACAATGGGTTGAGGTGCGGAGTTATACCCAAGCTGAATTATTAAATGTAATCCAAATCTATAAGCAAAAGCAGGGGGAAACTGTTTTAGCATAGTTTCTTCGGGTTTGAGAGACGGGGAGAAGCAGTGTCTCTAAATGCTAGAGATGCACCAGTGTGAATGTTTGGTGTTCCACCCACGTTTAAAGCAAATAGTAAACAATGTGAACCATAATGATCCCCAGGTAAATACACTGGTAGTGTGGTTAGCCACGGCTTTCCAAGCTGCTTGGCCTGATGCCAGAGCAGTAGCTGATAAACATAAGCCTTAAAAAACAATAGCAGAGGCAATACAGCAATTAAGAGAAATGGCTATGTTGGCTGCCATTTAGTCATTGAAATGCAAAAATGGGACAGTAGTGCTTTCGAAAGGACCAGATGCACAAATAATGACCAGCAATATAAAAAGTAAATTGATCAAAAATCCACCACAGTGGTGGAAAGGGCAGCTGATGGCAGCCCTAGCAGGCTGTGTAGGTCAGTAGATATGGGATGTAATAGTCACTCTAAATCAAATGGCAAAATTAGTAAAAAAAAAAAAAAAAAAACAGAATAGCTAAAAAAGCCAAAAGATAAATCTGGTAAAAAAGTCACAAAATAGCAAATGTTTCTGGATCTATTAAGGTGGGGGGTAGAAGTTGCAGAAATAGATGAAATAGCTACCGAGGAATTATATAAAAAAATGGAAGCAAAAACAAACAAAAAAAAGGCTCAAGGTCTGCAGGCAAAAAGCAAACTCCTACAAAAAGTCCAACCAGAAGTACCACTAAAGGGAAGGTAGGGTGAAATCAATTATATTCTAACATCCCTACTGATGAGAAGCTAGCACAGTGGCAAAAGGGAGAATTTAGTGATGAGAGATTGGGGGGAAAAAGGAATGGAGAACCCCAGTTGAAAAAACAGAGACAGATTGACTAGTAGGCAGGTCCCCATTAGCTAGGGGTGCATGGTAAGAGCAATTACACCTGGGGACTGATGCCCTTACGTACCTCTTACCATTTTATGGAGGGGAGGACCACAACATGTAATGGCTCTGGTAGAGACAGGATCAAAAATAACCATTTTTGCAGGCAACCCCCATAAATTTTGTGGGCAATATGTAAAAATTGATGGTTATGGGGGGGCAAAAACACTAGGTACCAAAACCAAGGTTAAGATAGCTTTCAGAGATGGTGTTCCTGTTTTCATTAAAGCAGTAATAGCTCCAGTATCTGAACACATTTTAAAAATAAATGCGTTAAAAGGTAAAACTTTAAAAACCACTGTAGGGCCATTTAGGTTTGGAGTGCAGCATTTTCGTCAATGCAGTAAAGGCTGTAGTCTGAGGCAATGCTAAGTAAAACCCACTTTATATTCCCACACCTAAAACAATAGTAAACATCAAGCAGTATCGTATCCCAGGTGGGCACGCCTAGATCACTAAAACTATCCAAAAACTGGTTCGGGTTGGCATACTTGAGCCAACTGCGAGTCCATTCAACAGTCCAGTGTAGCTGATAAAAAAAACTAATGGGTCATGGCGGATGACCGTAGATTATCGAGGTCTAAACAAGGTGGCCCCACCTTTAGCGGCAGCCATTCCAGATATTGTTACGATTGTGAAAACATTTTTTCATCTGCTAGGCCATATCATGCAGTTTTGGATTTAGCAAATGCTTTCTTCTCCATTCCAATAGCAGAAGAAAGCAGAGCCCAATTTGCTTTTACTTGGGAGGAGAGGCAGTACACCTTTCAAGTGTTACCACAGGGTTATCTGCACAGCCCTACCCTGTGTCATGGACTGGTGGCTAGAGATCTAGCCAAGTTACAACTGGATAAAGTGACTGTTTTTCATTACATTAATGACAATAATTACTAAAGAAAAGTCTGCTGTAGATATCTCATTAAAAACTGTAACTCAGCACCTTCAAAATAGAAGGTGGGCTATAAGTAAAACTAAAACACAACAAGGGCCATCAGTAAAATTTCTTAGTATGATTTAGAATAGAGCGAAAAAAAATTCCTGCAGAGGCACTAAAGAGCATTCAGAAAATTGCAGTCCCAAAAACAAAACAGCAGGCACAGGCCTTCTTGAGAGCAATTGGCTTTTGGAGGGTGTTTGTACCTCACCCTAGGCTGATTTTGCGGCCCATTCACTATGTAACGAGGAAAAAGTGTGACTTTCAGTGGGGTCCCAAGCAGCAAACAGCTTTTAAAAAAGCAAAAAATGACCTACAACAGAGTGTGGAGCTGGGCCCAATTGATCCACAGCAACCCTTTATCCTGAAAGTAACTTTTGCCAATAATGTTATGTCTTGGGGGACTGTGGCAAAAGAATGACACTGAAAAAAAGAGACCATTGGGATTTTGGTCCAAATCCCTAACTGGAGCGCAAGTGAGATATAGCCCCCTTGAGCAACATGTGCTGGCAGTGTACACAGCATTAATTAATGTGGAAAAAATTACGAAACAACAAACAGTGACAGTTAAGATAGACTACCCAATCCAAGGGTGGTTCCAAAATAATAATTTAATAAAAACTCTAATTGCACAATCTTTGATTGTACAAAAATAAAAGTAGTATTTACAGAAAAGGGCCAACATCATACCTGAAATATCTAGAGTACAACAACAGTTGGCTGGACTGGTAATTTTGGATGATGCTGATGCAATAAAACAGCGACTCCAAAATCACCAATCACTGAAGCATTACCATTTGATAATTTGGATGCAAAAAAACAAAAACATGCATGGTTTACTGATGGTTCTGCTAAAATCGGATCATATGGCAGGACCTGGACTGCAGTGGCTTATTGCCCCCGAACAGAAACCGTGTTTGATAAAGGTACTGCCGGTTCAAATAATTAGGCAAAATTACGAGCTGTTGCCCTAGTCATTAATAGTTTATCACCTAAAGATAAAGCGTACATCTATACTGACAGCTGGGCAGTTTTTAAAGGACTAACAACCTGGTTACCTGCCTGGCAACAACAAAATTAAAAAATCCATGGCAGACCTCTGTGGGGAGGCTCAAAAGATTGGCAACTGATTTTAAAAAAAAAAGCTCAACAATGCAAAATCGGTGTTGGACATGTAGAATGCCCATGCATCACTTGTGACAAATAAAAGGAGACATAACCAGCAGATAAACAAGATGGCTGCGGTACATGTTTCCAAAGAAAAAATCAAAAGTGCTAGAATGGCAAGATGGGCCCATGATCGGAGTGGGCACTTGGGAAGAGATGCAACAATAAAATGGGCACAAAGGCATGGTATGCAGTTAAATAAAGAAATAACTATGGATGTTATAAAGTAGTGTAAAATCTGCCAAAAAAAAAAAAAAAAACAAAAGCAACTGCAGGCAGAAGCATGTGGACACATTCACTAAGGCGGCAGTTCAGCACAAATCTGGCAAATAGACTTTATTGGTCCTTTACCACTGGATCATAATCAGCAATATTGCCTAACAATGGTGGACACTTATTCAGGATTACTAATGGTGTCTCAATGCAAAAGGGCAAACCAACAAGCAGTGTTAAAAGGGCTAAATAAATTATGTGACATATGAAATTCCCAGTGAAATCCAAAGTGACCAAGGCAGTCACTTTACTGGAGCAGATGTTCAAAAATGGGCAAAGAAAAAGAGTTCGATGGGTGCTGCATATCCCATATCCTCAAGCTGCTGGTTTAATTAAAAGGTATAATGGGCTCCTTAAAAAACAAATCCAAAAGAATATAAGTAATAAAACGTTACAAGGCTGGGCAAAGGTATTAAAATTAGCTGTGAGCCAGCTAAATAATAGGCATCAAAAGTATCAAGGAACCCCTTTGCAAATGCAAATGAATAACATTCGGTCCAACTGTTGTATTTTAAAATTAAAAAAGCTGAACCCAAATGCCATATACCCTCTTTTGACAAATGGTAATCAAAGTCGGTTCTGGCTATGCGCATTAACTGAACAGAGTGCCAGCACAAAATATAGTAATAGTTAAGACAGGTTAAAAACTCTGTCTTCCAAAAAATTGGCACTGGGGGCAAAAAGGACTATTAGGGAAAAATTAAAAGGTTTTTACATTATGGGAGCCAAAGCAGGAAGTAATAGTAAAGGCTATCAATTTAGATAAGACACACAAAATTCAAAAAAGACAACCTTTAGTAAAAATATGTATGCGTCAAAATGCTGTTATTTTGCTACAAGACTGTGATACTAAACCAAGCAAATAGCTGAAAATGAGAGTTATAGTGACCACACCCAATCAGCCAAATAAACATGAGACTGTAATTTGTAATGGTCCCTGGTAATACTGTTTTAGTATTACTTGATTCTGTTAAACAATCACTGTACTTTCCTCTCCATAAATTATTGCCACTGTTTGAAAAGAGCAAAACCTTTTCCGACGACAACACTTATATGGGCCATATAACTGTCTTAATCCTATCCCTCTATTTGACAAAAAAAATGTTGCAAATCTAACGGCAGACTGTAACTTTTACTGAAAATTGGGGGATAAATCTATATGCAGTAACACCAAAACCTGCCCTAACTTGGAGCATCACTCAGATGAAAAGCATCACAACTGTATGTAGACTAAACTGCAATAGACATCCTAAAAAGTGTGCTTCCAACCCTTTTGGAGGTCCATACCAAAAACTAGATAAGTCAAGATTTCCACTGGCCAAGTCTCCATTAGATTCCTCCTGCATAGCTAAATTTCAAAAGAAAAATAACACCGCAGAAACCCTATCTCCAAATTTGGAGATATATGCCATGGGCAATAGTTCAACTGTATTTAATGGTTTGGAACATGTGGTAAGGTATACAAAAGGATGTAAAACTGTAAGTAGTGCTAGAGTTATGCAGCGTATTAAAATGATAATTAACATGACAGCAATTAATATCACTACCAAGTATCCACATTGTAAAATTGTAAAATTATGGCCAGTTAATCCCTTGCATATCAAATATAGACATTATAAATATTAAAAAAAAAATAAACGTAATGTTACAGGTATTCTTAGTACTGCACTAGGTGCAAGTCGGAACAGGGACTGGATTCTTAAACAGTGTAGATATAAATACCCTACGTAACAAATTGGGCCGTTTAAGTACTGACCTAAATTTGGCCTTTAAGCTACTAGCAGATCATGACCCCGAACTGGACAGAACAGTCAACAGTATTTTAACTCAAACTGTCATGTGGAGGTGGAGTAAACATGCTAATACATATACAAAACAGATTGTAAATAACCTCACAACAAAAGTAAATCAAACTTTTTGTATTCTGTCTCAATTGGCTGCTAATCGACAGTATTTGCAATTTACTCAAACTTGGGGGGCTTAAAAAGGCAGCCCATTGGCAAAGAAAACTGCAACTATATCATTGGTTAAAGCCAATAAACTTTGCATGTGAAAATAAGTCTTGTATGCTAATTTTTGACTATCTTGCTAATAAAAAAACAAAACAAAGCAAGTCTGTCCATTTGTTACATTGCCCTTGCAATTTAAAAATAATTGGTGGGTACCTGAAATTAAGTCTACTTTAATTAATTATAATGATGTACCCATTGATTTGGCAGGTTGTAAGACATGGCCCCAGGGGTGGGTATGCATGATGGTAAAAAGGAAGGCTCACCCATGCTTACATAATGAAACTAAAAAATGCAGCTGGCACAGGTATATAGTAAATGGTACGGACATCTACCATCTACATAATACCACGGTTTGTGTGATATCCTCCTGTAAATTAGCCTAAAGTAATAAAATAATCACAAATGGTCGGGCATACTGTAAAAGTAATATCCATGCAATTATTGATTTTTTGTACTGGAAAACTTGTTATATTGACTAAATAAATGGACATCACATTTAATGCTAGCATAAAACCATTACACACTTTTAAATGGCCATCTCTTGTCCACCCAAACTTTCAACAAATTAAGCAAAAAGGACAAATAGTGTTGCAACTGTTAAATAAAACACTAAATGATGCGCATCAAACCGTGATTAAATGATTAAAGATAAAGGTTCCATTGTAAAAATTGCAAATAAAATACAAGATACAACTGTTTCTCACTGGTATAATATTTTCATGTGGTCATCTAAAGCTTCAGTGTGGTTTAATTTTTTGTTGCATCCCTTACTATTGACCACAATAGTTTCAGTATTATTTTGCTTAGTGTCATGTTGCATTTACTGTAAAGTAATAAAAAGATGCAAATGAATGTCACTTTTAACTCTCATAAGAAATACACAGCATACATTGCTCAATGCAAGGGGTGGTCTGTGATGGATCCACACAGTCTACCTGGTTTTTGTTATGCCTCGAGCCACATACCACTGTATATGTTTCATTATCTACCTCATTATATGCTGCTAATATTGTAACAATGCAGTATGCTTAAGAGCAGACCTTGCTCACTGATTACTGGTATAACTAAACTTTTGTTGACCTGTATCAGCCTAACAGATGTGTACCAAAATATGGGGGATTCCAATGAGAAACTATATCACAAGTTTGTGAGCTAACTGCTCTTTAGAAAAGGAAAGTAAGGCATAAGACCAGACATTACGAGACTTGTTTACAACTTAGGAAATGTATCTGTAATTTTCTAAAAATATTCCATCAACTCATGATAGGCTTGTGATCTATATGTCATTAGTTGAACCTATTGTTTGTTCAAAACTATAAAAAGCTCAAAGGCTAAAATAAAAATAATCATCATCCAAATTTGATCACAGTACCAGCCTAAACTGAGCATAGTGCCATTTTGCCAATTTCGGCCTTGCCTTGACTAAACAGCTGCACTAGATAGAATTAAAGCCTCCCTATCAGTGGCAAAGATAATTTTGTTTATGCATATGCTTGTAAGTTCATGATTTATTAGTTTTTTCTGTTTATTTAGTAAGTTTTTGTTTAATAAATTGTTAAGTTTGAGCCTTAGTGTCATGTCATTTCTAATTCTGTATTAACCTCAGACTTTAAAGTAATGGACTAGTTCAGTAATGAAGAGAACAGTATTAATGTGTAGAATGAGAGATTGTTATATTAGAATCAGAGGAGAAATAAAAATACAGAAAAAGTTAAGAATAACAGATACAAAAGCTCAACAGGAGGGGAGGGTAAAGTGTGTGAAAGTAAAAGTAGTTCTTCCAAAGGACAGGAAAAAGGAAAATTGTATAATACACTCATGTAAACGGTATTATCCATGTCAGAAGGCTGCATGTATTTTACTGGTGACGAATTGATGTTGCAAGCAATATCTTTGTTAAATGCAAGATACTGTAAAGGAATTCAGTTTGAATTTATGTGGAGCAAGGAAACAGTGTGGGATTTTGATCTGACAGATGTTCAGGAATAGCGGTATTAATATTTCAACCATTTGCTGCAGAGAGAAGGTTAGGAAAAAAACTGTGGTGCTAACAGTTGTGTATGTAAATGCAGACATCAAATAGAGAAGTTAGTTGAAGAGCTAAAGGCAGATGTGGGCATTAACATGAATATAATGATATTAAGGGATCTGATTTGTAATCTTAGGAAGAAAACCGATAAAATGACACAGGATATGATAAAATGTTGCAAATCAAAAAGATATGGACGTTTAGTTTGGGGGAAAATTGTGATATAGTAAATTGCCTTTATACTCTTTTCTGAGATATTACAAGAGATCTAGGAGGGATATAAACTTACAGGTTTTACAGATCACTTAGTAACTTGGACTTGTTGTTGTGTCTTTCGGCTTTTCCCGGTTAGGGGTCGCCACAGCGGAACTCCGGTCCGCTAATGATTGGCAGTAGATTTTTACGTGCAGAGTCGCTGGCCCTGATGCACAAAGTAACTTGGACTACTACTCATAAGAGTTAAATCTTTTATAAATCATAGATGCAATGGTTGTGAAGTATAAGAAAACATACATGGAAGTCAAAAAGTTTTTCTTAAATATTAAAGGAAGACAGCAAAACTTATTAAAATACTGTTGAAATGATAGTAAAACAAAATTGCAGACTATTAAGAAAGAAAGATTTATGAAGAAAATACAGTGAATTAAAAGGAAGATATTTTAGTAAGACAATAAAGAGACAGTCTTGTCATGTTTAGCAAACAATGAGAGAAAAGAAGTAATGATAAGGAAAGCATTAAACAAAATTGGAGAAAGAATAGTGGCACGTGATGAAATAATAAAATAGCTGAGGGATATGTTAGCGGTTGTTACAGGTTGTAAACAAAAAGCCAAATGATATACTAAAAATGGATGTTAAACTAAATGAAATAAAGATGGCATTAACTTGTGCTAAAACAGCCACAACCTGGTATGGCTGGTTTGACTTAGAAGGTCTATAAAGAGATGACAAGGGAACAAGAGAAAAATTTGCTGGATATATTGAATGAATAGAAAAATTAAAGCAAAAGGTAAAGTATGTGAGGGAATAATCAGACTACTATGGAAACAAATTAGATATATGACAAGCTTCCAGTTATTTAATTATTAAATTATAACAGATTATAACATTGTAATTAAAAATTTCCCAAGGAGATTTGAGAGGGGTATTAAAGGATGCTTTAATGGAAAGTATTTATTGGATGATAGGAAATCAGAATAAAGAAATGTGTATAATAGTATGGTAATGAAGTTATTAAAATGGTTATATGTAATATTTTATAGACATTTGATAATGTACATTATTGGTTATGGGATACTTTATATTGCTATGCTGTGATTGATAAGGTAATCAAGTTTATGAAGTCAGCCTATGACAACAGAAATGAAACAGTATTAGAGGGTGGTTAAGTAAGAGTATAAAACGGATAAGAGTAAGGCACTGATAATCTATGAGGAATATATATTGAAACTGGAAGAAGCAATATGTTTGTATTGCGAAAGAATGACTATCATTATTAACAGCTTATTCAGAATTGCAACATAAATGTCTCCGATATTGTCCCAGTATTCTTTGCTTCTTCAAAAACTTTTTCCCATTAGTTTTTGTAAGAGTATTATTGGAAAAAATAAATTGTGAGTGACAGAAGCTGTAAAATAATTAGAAAAAAATTTGGGGTATATAGGTTTAATCTCAAATAAAGGTAAGTATAATGTGATTGGTGATGGCGTAATGATTGGAGGAGTATATTTTTTACTAACAGAAATAATACCTGGGTATCAAATTTAGAAGAGAAATTTTTAGAAAACAGTAAACAATGAGAAGGAGTTTTGGAGGACGTAACAGTTGATGTCCTTCTACTCCTATGTTGCAGTATTCTTGGTGTGGGATTTCCTGCCTTCAGGCGACTTGTACGTCGGCTCCTATACAAAAGCTTCAGCTTGGCTGTTGCAGCTACATGGGATGTCACACATAGGGCCATAAACCAGGGACCCCATGTGCGATGTCTGCACACAATCCTCAGAACTTTTCAAGCGCAGACGACTTTGCATCGTACGATCGCTCTCCAGACTTCAGATCGACTATAGATAAGTAACCCGTTGGGTTTTTGCATTTCTAATATTTTACTGATCTTTCTCATTGCTTAGGCTTGGCTGTTGTAGCTTTCAGCTGATGTCAGGGAAAAAGGGAAAGTGCCAATGCAGGCACCAAATTCCCCATAAGGATGCCCATAACAAATGCATTTTCTGCTTAGGCTGCGAACACTACCATAATGCCTGCCCCATTTGTAAATCTTTTGTTCCTAAGACCTTACATAGCTGTTTTGCAGCTTTAAATCTTTACTTAGAAAATCAGTGCCTCAAATGGCTGGCTCTCAGGATGGATCCCACTTTGGAGGCCACCCTAAGAACCTCCACGTAAGAAGGCCAAGATGCCTAGGCCTTCATCACCTGCTGCTTCGCACCCAGATGCCCCACCAACTGCCGATGTAGGAGTTGAGCGCTTGGCAGATCCGTCGGCTCCATTGACCTCTGTCAAAGGAAAAAACTTCAAAGACCAATACACGTAAGGTTCAGATAAGGCACATTTAATAACTTGCTGCAAGGAGACAAAAACATGCAAATACGGGATTTTGCCTAACTACTAACAGGAAGTATGCTATTCTTATACTGTTCTACAAGACATTGCCTTCTATGGTTGACGTAATCAAACACAACTTTCAGTATTGTTCTACAGCAGATGTTACTCAGATTTTCTGCTGACATGACTGGATTTATGAAAAACATTTTGAGAAAAACAACCTGGCCTTGATGGGCTCTAGCCCGTTACAAGCTTCTATTGTGTAGTTCTAATACATGTGTTACATTTCAAGGTACTTTTCTAGCTTAGGCACAAGCAAATGCAGATTGCAGTTCATATTTTCAAGCAGTCTTTGTTCTAATTATCTATAGCTTCTGCAGCTGTATATTTTCTCACAGCACAAGCGGAACTCCTTGTCTAAGTCTCATAACCTTAATACAAGTGGTACATCTATTCATTATTTTCCTGAAACAAGCAGAATTATCTGCTTCCCTGTACATTTCCAAAGCATAAGTAAAGATTATAGCTGCGCATATTTCATGACAATACAAGGTTAGAAAGCTTCTGCAATTTGTACAGATTTTATGCAGTGTGAAATAGAATAAATGTGTTAACCCTTTTCAAGCCTTAAATGCACTAAGCATATTACTAATACATACACTAATATATATTTTTCTGACATTTCCCCCCTTTTAATACTTTTATTCTACTTTCAAAATAAGCATAAACAGTTTTTTCTTCTCCTAACCTCTTCCCACTTAGGATTTGCAGTTGAGAGTCATTCAATTTAAACTTATGAAAGCATTTTCAATCTTTAACAGTTCTTCAAACTCAGTACTTTGATATAAGGTTTCAGAAACTGACATGTCTATAACGTCTTTAATCAGTCTTTTCATGCAGGGGATGCCACAGCAAACACATACTCCCAGTAGGATCATTCCTACACAAATGGCAATCAGGATGCTCATTAGGATAGTACCCCACCCCCCCAAACCATTTCTGGAAAAAGTCAGTCAGTGGGTTTGGTCATGGCCGACACTTGCTGAATTAACTCAAGGTGATTGTCTATCTCGTGTTTATGGTCAGGAATATATGAACAGCACTCCTCCTGGATTAAAGCGCAAGTACCGCCTCTCGCCACTACGGTGAAGTCGAGAGCCATGCGGTTTTGAAGTACTACAGTTCTCATGACATTCAGTTCATCGGTCACTAATTCAAGAGTGGAAAAAGTTGCATTACTCATTACTTCGAGAAGTTTAGACAGTTTTCTTTCTCAGCTCCCAGATCGATTTCACTGCTCCATATGCTGGTAATATGCCTGCCCACGATATAACACTATCTCTCAAGTCCATGTGTGTCAGTCCATTGCCTATAGAATGATGGTTTTTCCAAAGCTCATCGATTTAACCCCACTGGATTTACAGGTTTCTTGACGACTTCTCGGACATTCCGAATTTTTCCTCGAGGCAAAACTGCAGTGTTTCGTATGGCCGGAACCAGGTAGCCCAAAAAACAACTGCTGGACCAATTCTCAGGTAACCACTTGTATGCCTTTCTGCCACATACAAAATAACAGTCCTCTACTTTAGTAGTAACTGTGCTATGAATATACACTCGCCCTGCATGAAACATTTTTCTATCAATTATAGACAGTTGTTTATAGAGAACAGAATTATGTTTTACTTCAATTGTTTTGTGCATCAATTCAAGAAATGAATCATAGTTTGTATTACAATAAGAACCTGCATTGTTTGCTTTAGTGTAACATTTATAAGGAACAGTCACATTGCAATTGCTCCAGCCCACCTGAACAGTATCATTTTTATAAAAACACACAGTTCCCTTTTGTGGAATAGACAAGTGCAATGCTATTTTATCTTGTGATGTAATGGTTGAGGTATCATAAGTCAAGGTTTTCCAAGGTCTCGTTGACCCCTAGGGGGACTGTAGTCATTAATAACCCCCGTATGCTGTCGGCAAAGCTGTGCAAATCCAGCAATTCGAAACATTGAAAGTCTCAGTATACACATATTTAATTGCCTGGTAAGTGTTTAAGTTTGGGTGCCAGTCTGAGTAACGCTTTACGTTTATTCAGTTCAGTTTGTGTGGCTGGAAAAAGGAATGGCCACAACAAAAAGATTATTGTCACTAGTACAGTTAACAGGATGATTATGCAATACTTCTGAGGAAATGGTTGTTCTGCATTCCTATTTTTTTCTGGATTCTATCATTTTTGCTCTTGACATGTGACAAGATTTTTGTCCAGTTCAAAGTTCTTAACTAGTTTGCAGTGTGTCAGGTGAATCCACGAGGCACGCTCTGTGTTCTTGACTGCAGTGGGTGTCGACAGAAGCACTTGATATGGACCTTCCCACTTAGATGACGTCCAATTCTTCTTTTTTATTGTCTTCACCCAGATCCAGGTTCTTGGAGCCACTGCCACTTCTGATGGTCTGGTTTGTTCTTTATCTGAAACAGAATTTGACTGCAACAGATGTTTAGAATTCAACAAATTTCTCATATACTCTGCTAGTGTACAGTTGGCTTCCTGGTCTGCGGGCATGAGAGGTTTCCACTGAGGTATATAATAAGCCCTTCCAAATAGTTTTTCAAAAGGAGTCAATCCTTTTGCATTCGTAACAGTTTTCATGCTCAACAGTGCCAGGGGCAGACAGTACACCCAATTTCTCTTTGTTTCTGCTATTAACTTTCTTAGTTTACTCTTTAAAATCCCATTATGCCTCTTAACTAACCCTGCAGATTGCGGATGATATGCACAGTGTTTTTTTAAAGTGATACCAAAATGTTTACTTTACTGCTGTATGGTCTGGTTTACAAAGTGTGTACCATTGTCACTGTAGTTCCTTTCCGGAATGCCGAATCTAGGGATGATTTCTTTAACGAGGATTTTTGCTACTGTAGCCGCATCTGGATTTTTAGTCTGAAAGGCTTCCACCCATCTGGAAAACATATCTATAATGACAAGACAATACTTCTTATTTTCACATTTGTTCAATTCTATGAAATCGATACAAGATAGTATGAAATGGATACGGTGGTGTAGGGAAACTCCCTTGCTTTGGGCTTTAACGCCCCTTGTGCATGATGTTTGTTACAAACGTGGCACATTAAACATTTTTTAGAGTAGTTTAAGAATCCATATGTCGTGAACACTCGTTTCACCAACTGTACCATCCCCCCTGTTGAGACATGGCATTGCCCATGGCTCAACAAAGCTGCATATCTAAACAAATTAGATGGTAATATCGGTTTCCCTTCTTTAGAGATGTACAGCCCCTTTTCGAGAATTGCTCCTCGTCTTACCCATCTTTGTTTTTCAGCCTGCGTAGTAAGTGTCTGCATTGTCTTTAACATTTCTAAGTCTAAAATCTCAGAGGGTTGTAATTCCTCATTCAAAAGAAATACTTCTGAAGCTGCCTGTTTTGCAGCTGTATCAGCTCTCGCTTTACCTTTTGAAATCCTATCCTGTTGCTTGGTATGAGCTGTGCATTTACAAATAGCTACTTTCTGAGGTAACTGAATAGATTCTAAAACATGTAGAATAAACTGTGCATGATTGATTGGTTTGCCAGTAGATGTTATCATTCCTCGATTTTTCCACTGTTGCGCAAAAACATGTACAATAGAAAAAGCGTACTGGCTGTCAGTAAAAATGTTCACACATTTACCCTTTGCTAAGGTACATGCCCGTGTCAAGGCAATCAATTCTGCTGCCTGTGCAGATAAATTGTGTGGCAAAGGTTTCACTTCTATAATCTCAGTATCAGAAACTACTGCATATCCTACTAGGTTCTGTCCTGCAGGACCCTTTTGCACGAGCCATCCACGTAGTATGTCACCTCGGCATCATCCAAGGGGACATCCGTGAGATCTTTTCTAGGCAGTGTCTTTTGCTCAATCACCTGCAGGCAGCTGTGTGGTGTGCCATCTGCTGGGGTTGGGAGCAAGGTTAGAAGGGTTCAAAGTCGTGCATCGTTCAATTGTCATATGAGGTTGGCTCAACAATATAGTCATACAGGAAAGATGCCTAGCAGGGGAAAGATATGCTACCTTCTCTTGTAGTAAAATAATCGCGACTGCATGAGGCACTCTCAATGTGAGAGGGTGGAACAAAACTACTGAGGCCAAAGCCTGTATTGCCATTGCAGCTGCAACTACTGCTTGTACACAGTGGGGTAAAGACTGTGCCACTGGGTGCAGTTGTGATGAATAATAAGCAATAGGGCGTTGCTTGGCCCATGCTGCTGTGTTAACACTGATGTCATATAACCTTGCTTACAATCTACAGTTTGGAAAAAAATGTTTATGATAGTTTGGTAATCCTAAAACTAATGAGGAAGCTATTAATTGTTTCAGTTTGCAGAAAGCAGATTCTGCTTCTGGTGTCCATTGTAACAAATCCTATGCTGCCATAGGCTTTTTATATATCAGGTTAGTCAGCGGTTCAGATTCCAAGGCATAGTTTGGAATCCAGCTCCGGCAAAAATTAGTTGTACCCAGGAAGGACATCATTTCCTTCTTGGTAGTGGGTTTTGGTGCTTGCAAAATCGCTACTTTTCTGTCCTCATCTAATGTCCTACCCTCTTTGGATATTACATATCCTAGGTATTTAACTTGTTTTTTCCAAAGCTGCAGTTTATTTTTGTTTACTTTATGTCCTTCAGTGACTAAAAATTGTAATAGCGCTATGGTATCTTCTTTGCAATCTTGCTGGGTGGGGGCCGCCAGCAGGATATCATCAACATAAAGTAAAATTTGACTGCCTCTTGGTGGGGTAAATCCCGCCAAGTTGCTTGCCATTTCTTGTGAGAATATTGTCGGACTTTCACAATATCGCTGTGGTGGTCGCGTATATGTATACCTTTTCCCCTGAAATGTGAATGCAATCCAATATTGGCTGTCAGGGTGTATCGGTATCGAAAATAACGCATTGCTGATATCTACCACAGAAAAATATTTCTGTTGAGGTTTTAAATCATTCAACAGGGTGTGTGGGTCTGGCACTGTAGGTGCCCTTGGTATTACTGCGTCATTTACAGCTTGTAAACCTTGGACCATACGCCATTTTCCATTCACTTTCTTAACAGGAAATAAGGGTGTGTTACATGGTGAATCAAGAGATTCCACCAGCACCCCTTCCTTAAGTAAAGCTGCTATAATAGGTTTTATTCCTACTTCTGCATCTTTTCTTAAGGGATACTGTCTTTTCTGTGGTCTAAATGCTGACTTTGGTGTGATAGTAACTGGTCCTGCTATATGAATAAGCCCTACATCTGACTTTCCTGTTGACCAAAGAGTTTCTGGTATATTCTGTAAGGCATTCTCTTCCTCCTTTAATAGGAGTGCTAATCAGCTGTCCTTGCTAGACTGCAAGTGCACGGCTGGGTGGGTCTGAGTTATCCAATTCAACTTCTGCATTTGTATTCCCTGTTCTGACAGTTCTAACTCTGTCTGCTTTTCCCATCTCGTGACTTTTTCTCCTAAGTCTACCCATTTTACATTCTTGTCCTTAGTTAAGCTAACATGTGGTAATCTATTAGATTTATAGAGTACAAAGAACTCCTGGGGCAATGAACAGCTGGCTACACTGTTCCCTTCCATGTCCCAGTACAGATTACGTAATATCAATCTGTTTGCACAATTTCTAAACAATTCTTGCTCATATTCCTTATCAGGACCTGGTGTGTTACAATAATACAGAGCACAGTGCAACAAATGTTGTTTATCAATGTCAAGGGAGGGGAACTTGCTGATGGCTATGTTCATCAACTCTTCAGTCACTGCCCCCCTGGACCAGTCGTAACCAAGTCCTGGCTGTACCAATAGAACATTTCACCCTCCGATTGCACTGCAAAGGTATCAATTTGTCGCTGTGCTTCCATACCCTGCATAGTCGGAACTACTGCTATACCAAATAGCTGCATAAGGTCTCTGCCCAAGAGGTTTACTGGGCATTTTGCAGAAACAACAATTTTGCTTTTCTGGGTCAATCCTGAAACAGGATCAGTTATTGCAATATTATAGGAGAGGGGCTCCTGATACAGCTGTCCATTAGCTGCTTTCACTAGTATGTAATCAGGTGACTCTGAATTCCCTGGCAGTTTGGAGGGATGTATCCGGGTCCGTGATGCCCCTGAGTCACACAAGAATTTGACCTTCCTCCCTTCTACCAGGAGTGTAACTTCTGGTTTTGTGTCTGCTGTATAGAGCTCTAAGCTCAATAAAGCTAAATCCAATATTTCATTTTCTTCACTATCCGTAATTTCCTGCACTTTCTCTATTTCTTCTGTCACATTCTCATTTGTTCTTTCTCTGCTACCCCATCTAGTGATTCTTGACTATCATATAGTCAGTCCTCACCCTCCTTGTCTTCTGTGGTTGCCTTCTTGTTTTTCTTGCAATCCCTTGCCAAGTGTCCCTTTTTACCTTATTTAAAACATTCACACCTTTTCTTTCGCCCTTCAAAGTCCTCTGATCGCTGATCAGATTGGTTCCTTGGGCATTTCTCTTGCCCTTTTTCCCGGACTGTACTACATAAACTTCTGCTCCATCTTCTACAGAAAATACTTGGGCTTTCTTTTTGCTATTAAAATGCCTTTCGGCATGCCTAGCATATTCAAGTAATGACTGTAACCTGCTTGTACGATGATCTACCATATGCTTTGTAATAAAACTGCTTATGGGTGCAATGCTGCCTTTCAAAAATGCATTCTTTAACTGCTGCTCATATGGGAAATCTTGTGTCTGATCTTCAGGAACCTGCATTCCATAATGGTTATTTAAACATTCTAACAGTCTGGCATAATATCTGTCAATAGTTTCACCTTCTTGTTGGATGCATTGATTAATGCAAGTCCAGTCTGTCCTAGGCTTCCATTTCTCAGAGATGCGGTCTGTAAGACCTTTTACTCTGTTGTCTAGTTCTGCGCTGCTATGTGGGAGGGGTCTGTGTGCAGCGTCACGGGGTTTCCAGTTGCCACTAATCATATGCTAATCTGGTCCCACAATTTGTCTGACTACCTTTTCTACCTCTTCTCAGTTTAAATTATAACTTAGCCTCATTCCTTGTAAATCTTCTAAGAACTTTCTAAAATTAACTTTTGGATGGGGAATTCCCTCAGTGGCTTTCCGAATGTCGTCCAGAGTCTATACACTAGAATAGTTGGGTCCTGACCTTCTTGCCCTGCCTCTGAGGATTAGGTACTTCTATACGTGGGCATATTTCTTCTTCACTCATAGATCATGAATTCCTACCCATTTGATATAATTCAATGTCCCCTTTTGAGTTACCTGCCCGTGTTCAAGACCTGGTCTCGATGGGATCTCTAATAAACGGTTTTGCTTTTGTAGTGTCTCTATTTACAGTGGCAGCAGGATATCGCGGGGGTGGACTAACTTGTTCACTTGCTTCATATTCTGGTGGGGGGGGGCGGAGGGGCTGATGCTATTACTAAGTTATTGTCCCCCTTATCTAAAAACATTGCTTTTGAATTATTGTCCTTTTGTTCCCTACGGTTTACTTCATCAATCCACCTGTGTGCCTGAGGAATTCCTAATTGGCGCTGCTTTTTTACCCGACCTTTGGAATCGGTTTTAAGCTGTTTGACAAGTTTGATAAGCGAGGATTTTTCTAATTTAACGTCAAATTCATACTTATTAACCCACTTTGAGTAGTATTTAATATTATTAGTACGCTGTGACTGCATGTATTTTGCGTCTTCGGTTAACGGCGGATTTTTGGGTCTTTTTGTGCAATTATTACTCATTTTGTTCTACCCTTTTTAATCATTACGTAACTCCTTATTTTTAACGTAGTACCACAGATTTTGTTATAGTCTCTTCAGAATGACTGCCTACTTACTCTGTTTACCTGATCTATGACAAGACAGTAATCGTTTCTGTCCCTGACTTGTAAATAAACAGTCCTGACAAAAACAATATTTTATTTATTTTATTTTACATTTGTTGACCGGGCTAGTCTAACTGGACATAATATCCGTTTTCAGTAGAGGCCCGGGGTGAAAAGCTCCAGTACAGGCAATAAACAAAGATTTATCACGCAAGGCATAATATGAGTAAAAATACAAGGTAGGAAGAAAAATAAGTTTCAACACAAAACAAATACTAAAAATAGGAGATAAACTTATACTACATACTACTATATTAGACTTATAAAAACAGTAACACAGAATGAAGTTACACAGACAGAAAGAAAGGTAACTGGTAAAAGCCTAGTTCTTAGATAATGACTCTCAAACTCCTTAAAGTTTAGTGAGGAGCTAAGTAAGGGGGATAAGGGGGGTAGAACTAGGTGAGTGAGGACATGATTTCAGTCGGGATTTGCACACGGACATATCCATTCTGTTTTGAGATGTTCTTTAATGTGTTTTTTGAAAAGAGAGGTAGAGTTTTGATTAGTTATTTCTTGAGGGAGTTGATTCCAGATTTTACCTATTGAGTTTGCAAGTAATGAATCCCCAGCTTTATTGTATGATTTAGGTAGAGATACTAGTAGTTTATTAGCAGAACGGAGTGTGGCTAGGTTTTTATATGGTATAATCAGTTTTGTAAGGCTAGGGGTTACCTCAGGGTAGTAAAGGGTCTTATGAATGATAAGTAGTTGTTGATAGAATAAGTGGTTATTTAGCTCTAACCAATCTAGATGTTTGAGGTTAAGACAATGGTGAGTTCTTAGGGGAGTAGCAGTAATGAATCTGGCTATGCTATTGTAGCAGATAGAGAGTTTGGTAATGTTATTTTTGGATAAGTTAGTATAGATAGGTGAGGCATAAAATAGGGTGGAGATCAGGTGTGTCTGTGCAATGGTTTTTCAAGTTTCTGGGGTAAGAAAGGGTTTAATTCTGTAGAGTGTCCCAATTTTTAATAGTGGTGTTAATGTGTTCATCATAATTGAGATGGTTATCAATAGTTACACCTAGCAGTCGAGTGGTCTTGTCAGGGTTTATACAGGTTGCATTATTTGAGGAGATAGTAAAGAGAGGAGTGGGAAATTTTTGAGTAGGAGTAAAGAGAAGAAGTTTAGTTTTTTTGGGGTTAAGGAGGAGGCAGTGTTGCAAAAACCAATTTTCAACATATTGGAAGACTGTTTGGGTGAGGGACTGGAGGGAGGGAATATTTTTTGCAGTGCAGATTAGCGTTGAGTCATCAGCATATTGAATGCAGGTGGCTTGTGGTATATTCAGATGTAGGTCATTGATAAATAAGGAAAAAAGAAGGGGACCTAGGATTGATCCTTGTGGAACACCAATATTTACTGAGAGTAAGGAAGATAGGTTGTTCTCCCAAAGGACTGCTTGTTGCCTGTTGTGGAGATAGCTCCTAAACCACTGTAGAGAGTGTGGGCTAAGAGAATAAAGGTTTAGTTTGTCAAGAAGTATATTGTGGTTAACCATATCAAAGGCTTTAGAAAGATCTATGAAAAGTGCTGAGGAGAAACAATTATTGTTCCTATTTTTGTTTATGGAGTCAGAGAAGGAAAGGAGGGCAGTTGTAGTCCTGTGGAATGGTCTAAAACCATGTTGACAGTTAGCTAGAAGTTTGTTTTGTAGAAGGTAGCTAAGCATTTGTTTGTGAACACATCTTTCCATAATCTTGGCTAATGGGGAAAGTAAGGCAATAGGGCGAAAATTTGAGAGTTCAGTTGATGAGCCTCCTTTATGTAGGGAAATTATATGAGATATTTTCCATAAGGTGGGGATTGTTCCTTCAGTGATAGTCCTATTTATCAGTATAGATACAGGATATTTGATAGCTTTAGCAGCTATTTGTAGGTATTCAGATGGGAGTTGGTCAGCAGATGGGGTGCATGGTTTGAGTTTCTTAAGAAGCTTATAAATAAGAGATGTGGCAACGGGTTGAATTTGAAAGTCCCTAGATGAGGGTAGAGAGGTATTTGGTAAGGTTGCAGATGGTATAGGTAATGAGTTAGCTAAGGATTGAATGGCTTCTGTAAAATACTTATTAAAGGCATCAGGGATCTGTATAGCATTGTTGGGGTGAAAGCCTGTAGGGGTAGGAGTAGGTGAATGTCCTGGTTTAAGAAGTTTATTAATGCTTGCCCAGAATTTTTGAGGGGTGTTTTGACTACTTTGTTGAAGGTGAAGATAATATTCCTTTTTATCTCTAACAGTATCTTTTTTGGTGGCATTTCTTAATTGTTTGAAAAGGAGATGATCAGATGGACATCTACTAGCTCTGAATACAATACAAATCTAGTCCTTGATCTAAAACAGAAAAAAGGTAGATTCACCTTACCTGAGTCTTCGTGATTGATCACCTGGTTCGTGAAAAACCCGTCCTTCAGTCGCAAATCAGAAAGTGGCTGGCCTCTTTTGTACGACAATTCAGTCAGAGGACTTTTCAAATAAGAAGAACCAATGTGGTTTCTTCCCCGTACAGATGTTCTTCATCTCACATTGCTGCAGTCCTTACACTTGGGTAGTCCGCTGTCCTCGGTCGGCCCGAATATCAAAGTATAAGGCTGACGTCGGTCAAGGCGCATTTGACTGACATCAGGACGTCAGGGTACAAATGCGCATGACCGACGCCATATCCTCAGTCTTTTTTGCCGCATGGTCCGATGCAGAAGCAACATTGCAAGTGCCGGTTGGCGTTCTGAGATTTTTCGATTTCGAAGTTTCAGACCGAGTTCAAAGTTGGCTAAGTACCCCATTGGGGAATATTTTAGTTTTTTCTTGCCTCAGTCATTTACCGGATGTCAGAAAAAGTCAATAATTGCATTTCTTGTGGGAAACAGATACCACATAGAGATTATCATACTTTGTGTATTCCTTGCTTAGGGCCTGAGCACGACGTTGTTGGCTGTCGCTCTTGTGCTAGATTTAATAAACGCACTATAAAGAGAAGGTTGGATTGTGCAAGGTTAGTCTTTGGGAAGCGGTGCAATTATAAAATGCCGTCGGATGCTCCGACGGCCGCTTCTTCGAAGAAGCGCAAGGACAAAGCAGTTAAGCCTCGGCTAGAAGAACCGTCTGTACCGGACGCCGGTTCTTTAGAGGTGTCGGTGGAGCCGGTGGCTCCACCGGAGGTTTCTTTGTGTTCCCAGGGTGAGACTTTATTATTGCAAGATGTGGCCTCTCAGGAGGCAAGTCAGGCTGAGGGGGCTTCTCAGGTTACTATACTCCCCTCCCTTCCTAGGGTGGCTAGGCCCTCTTCTTCTGTTTCAAAGGCTTCTCCCAGGGGCAGGCCAGGTTTGGCTTCAGTTGGTGTTACCCCTAGCTCTTCAGGAACTGTGCCCAAGAAGCATATGCTTAAAATGGCAGAAGATTTGATTACTTTGATTAGGGGTTCTATGCCCCCTCCTGATAAGAGACCTAGGATGGAGCCTGAGCTGGGGGGGTTTTGAGCAGGCTTCAGATGTTTCAGAGTCTTCGGCTGAAGACTTGCAGGAGTACTCTCCTTATTCTGATTCTGATGTGGATGATTCTACTCCTTCTGCTTCTCCTCCTGAGGATTTTTCTTTTTCAGAAACTCTTCATTCCATGAGGGAGCATTTTAAGTGGGAAGGTCAGGACTTCTCTGATTCCAGGAAAAGGCTTAGGGAATTTTTGTTTTTACCCCAGCATAGGCCTTTGGCTATGCCTCCTGTTTTGAATGTAGTGGAAGATGTTTTTTCAGAGGCTTCTCTTAATCCTGATTCTTTGCCTCCTGCTCCTGTTAAGCCGGATAGGTATTACAGGGTGCCTGAAGCTCATAAGTATCTTTTTAAGAGTCCTAGGGCGGACCCAGAAACTGTTAGCCAGGGGCCTAAAGGTGTTAAGGCTTCTGTTGTAAAGAATCCGGTTCCTGCAGACAAAGAGGCTAGAGCCTTGGATAGATGGGGAAAGAAAGTTTATACCTCTTCCACTCTTGCTATGAGGGCTTTGAATTGCCAGTTTCACATGTTGAAATACCAAAACTATCTCCTTTCACAATTGAAGTCTAAGGTTGATGCTCTGGCAGTAGGTATTGATTGTAAAGAGTTGCAAGATTTAGTACATGTTTCTGAACAGGTGGGTAAGCATTCTTTGCAATGTGGTTTTGATGCTGTACAGGCCTCGTCTAGGGTGGCTGCCACTGGGTCAGTTCTTCGCAGGCACACCTGGCTAAAGGATCAAAATTTGGCTGAACATGTTAAAACAAGGATTTTAGATGCTCCTTTACAATCTGACGTGTTGTTTGGTCCTCCTGTTGAGGCACTTTTAAAGAAAATGGAAGACAAGGCTAAGTCTATGCAGACTATTAAAGATTTTTTGCAGGTCCAGCCTCCAAAGTTTAGTAGAAATTGGCCTACTAAGGGGTGGACGTATCCTTCTTATGATTCCCAGTCTAGGGGTAGATCTAGACGTGGTAGGGGCAGAGCTCAGGGCTCTTTTAGGCCTAGAACAGGGAGTTCTCCTGCACAGTCTTCGGGTGAGGGCAGGGGTCAGTCCTTTCGTAAACAGACCCAATGACCTACCTTTTCAGCTGCCAGAGCCTTCTGCCTGGCAGCACCTTTGGGAGGAAGGTTGGCACTTTTCAAAGAAAATTGGAGTTTAATTACCCAAGACAGATGGGTATTGGATATCATACACCACGGTTACAGGTTTTATTTCCATACCTTGCCTCCTTTCAAAGGCATGCCAGACGTTCCTCCTCAACAAAGAATAGAGGCTCACAAGCAAGTTTCTCTGTTACTCCAAATAGGGGCCATACAGCCGGTCCCTATGCCAGAAGTGGGCCTAGGATTTTATTCTCGCCTGTTCCTAGTACCAAAGAAGGGGAACACGTGGAGACCAATTTTGGATTTATCTACCCTCAACACTTATCTGATCATTCCCAAGTTCAAAATGTTGACGTTACAGCAGCTTTTACCTCTGCTGGGCAAAGATCATTGGATGGTAACTTTGGATCTCAAGGAGGCTTACCTTCATGTTCCTATCAGACTAAGTTGCAGGAAGTATCTGCGCTGCTGGGACTTCTCACTATCAATTCTCTGCATTGCCCTTTGGCTTATCTACTGCGCCCAGAGTGTTCACGAAAGTTCTGGCTCCAGTGATAGCTTTCTTCAGGCTAAAAGGAATACAGATCTATCCTTATTTGGACGACTGCCTGATTCTGGCTCAAGGAAGGGAAGAGCTTCTTCATCATTTGGAATATGTGATAGCAGTGCTAAGATGCCTGGGGTATTCTGTGAACGAAATAAAGTCCAGTCTAGTACCCTCTCAAGACATGTGCTTTCTGGGTGTGAGACTGAATACAGCATCCCAGATGGCCTTTTAACCCCGGACAAACAAAAGAGTCTATCCCTTTACTTCCATCAGCTATCTCATCAGTCCGGCTGACTGCAAGGACAGTCCTTCAAGCCTTAGGGTTCATGGCATCTTGTATTCTGGTGCTTCCCAATGCCAAACTGCATATGAGGAAGCTGCAATGGTATCTCAAAATGTATGGACACAGCACTGCCAGGATCTAGACACTGTCATTCAAATAATACCTTGCATTCAAAAGGAATTTTTGTGGTGGGCTCAGGAATGTCACCTAAACAAGGGACTCTCTGTGTCCCGCCAGAGGCGAGTCAGATTTTAACGACAGATGCCTCAGACAAAGCTTGGGGAGCTCATCTAAATGGAAAGTGGATACAAGACAAGTGGCCTGCCAGACTACAACATCTACATATCAATCTGAAGGAGATGTTAGCAGTCCAGTTTGCATTAATAGCTTTCAAGGATTTACTTCTTCCAGGGCAGGTGTTGATTCTAACAGACAACACAACTGTCATGTGGTACATCAACAAGCAAGGGGAACGATTCTTATCCTCTATGCAGGCAAGCAATGATTTTGTGGGAGACTGCTCTCAGTTTACAGCTCAATCTTCAGGCAAGGTTTCTGCCAGGAGCACAGAACTCCTTAGCAGATGTGTTGATCAGACGAATTATGGATCCCCACGAGTGGAAATTGGATCCTCAAGTATTTCAGAAATTGACAGTGTCATGGGGAACTCCAGACATAGATCTGTTCGCTTCTCCACTAAACCATCAGCTGCCAAAGTTTTGCACAAAAAGGTTTCATCCCACAGCTTGGAAAGTGGATGCTCTTTCTTTCAATTGGAGCAATCTTCATGTGTATGCCTTTCCTCCTCTGCCTCTCCTCCCAAAGGTACTTCTAAAGGTCAGACAGGACAAGCCAAGGATGATTTTAATAGCTCCAGATTGGCCTCGACAGCACTGGTACCCATTATTGAGAAGTCTGGTACGGAAGCCTCCATGGCCTTTGCCTTCGATTCCACACCTGTTGTCACAGGAGGACAGCCATTTGCTGAATGTCAAACTTCACTCTCTTCACCTAACAGCCTGGCATATTCTGTTTTGAACCATAGAGGGTCTCAACTTCCACAACAAGTTTTGAATGTGATTTTGGAAGCTAGAAGGCCTAGTACAAGGAAAGTGTACGCAGATAAATGGAAGAGATTTTTATTTTGGAGTGCTGCAAAGATTTTGATGTTTCTGAGCCTAATTTGAGTGTGGCTCTTCAATATCTTACTGAGTTATTGGACAAAGGTTTGTCTTTCTCTTCTATTAAGGTTCATGCTGCAGCAATTTCGGCTCACTATGATTGTGACCCACCATTGTTTTCTCATCCTTTGTTCAAACAATTTCTTAGAGGGCAAAGAATATAAGACCCCACGAAGAGCTCCTACTCCTGCTTGGGATCTCAATTTTGTGTTGGAGAAACTCACTCTACAACCTTTGAGCCTGCAGCTACTTCGAGTTGAAATATTTATCATGGAAGACTGCTTTTTGTTGGCAATTACCTCTGCAAGAAGGGTTTCTGAATTGCAGGCCCTTATGGCGGTTGAGCCTTTCTTGATTTTCCATAAGGATAGGGTATCATTACGTACTAATCCTTCCTTTATGCCTAAGGTGGTTTCTAGTGTAGCTTTAAACCAAACTATTCATTTGCCTACTTTTTATGCAAATCCCCAAAATAAAGGGGAAAAGATTTTGCACACTTTAGATGTACACAGGCAGTTGCTTATTATTTGGACAGAACTAAAGGGTTCAGGCAGTCTCAGCAGTTGTTTGTTTCTTTTGCTTTGAGTTCTCAGGGCAAGCCTGTGTCAAAACAAACTGTTTCTAAGTGGATTGGGTTTTGCATTGCTTTCTGTTATTCCCATCATGGCAAGGAAGTTCCAGCTGGGATTAGGCCTCATTCCACTAGGGCTACTGCCACTTCAACAGCTTTTTGAGGAGTGGCAACCAAGGATATTTTGGAGGCAGCTACTTGGAGTTCAGTGCATACTTTCTCTAGGCATTATCACCTGCCACTTTACTCTAAATCCAGGGCTGGTTTTGCCACTGCTGTTTTGCAGGGCATTTTGGCAGCTCCTGCTTCCTTGTAGTTAGCCATCCTCCCTTACCTCTGCTTTGGGATTCTACCCAAGTGTAAGGACTGCAGCAATGTGAGATGAAGAACATAGTACAGTTTTGTACCTACCATAAATGTAGATGTTCGAAGATCCACATTGCTGCAGTCCAATTTACCCTCCCTCCTTCCCCTCTGTAGTTAGAGGTGGTTATGTGGGTTGGGTTGTACATATTGCATATATTGTATATATTGTACATATAGTTAGTGCAAGGGTGGTTGGTTGGTTGTTTGCTGTCTTTTGGTTTTGACCTTTATTTTTAGGGTCTTCTGACATCTGGGGCAAGAAAAGACTGAGGATATGGCGTCAGTCATGCGCATTTGTACCCTGACGTCCTGATGTCAGTCAAATGCGCCTTGACCGACGTCAGCCTTATACTTTGATATTCGGGCCGACCGAGGACAGCGGACTACCCAAGTGTAAGGACTGCAGCAATGTGGATCTTCGAACATCTACATTTATGGTAGGTACAAAACTGTACTTTTCAAGCCACCTGGCTTGTCTGATCCGAGGCAAAGTGAGGGTTTCCGGTCCAAAGGACCAATCTGTCAAAGGAAAAAAACTTCAAAGACCAATACACGTAAGGTTCAGATAAGGCGCATTTAATAACTTGCTGCAAGGAGACATAAACATGCAAATACAGGATTTTGCCTAACTACTAACAGGAAGTATGCTATTCTTATACTGTTCTACAAGACATTGCCTTCTATGGTTGACGTAATCAAACACAACTTTCAGTATTGTTCTACAGCAGATGTTACTCAGATTTTCTGCTGACATGACTGGATTTATGAAAAACATTTTGAGAAAAACAACCTGGCCTTGGTGGGCTCTAGCCCGTTACAAGCTTCTATTGTGTAGTTCTAATACATGTTACATTTCAAGGTACTTTTCTAGCTTAGGCACAAGCAAATGCTGATTGCAGTTCATATTTTCAAGCAGTCTTTGTTCTAATTATCTATAGCTTCTGCAGCTGTATATTTTCTCACAGCACAAGCAGAACTCCTTGTCTAAGTCTCATAACCTTAATACAAGTGATGCATCTATTCATTATTTTCCTGACACAAGCAGAAATTATCTGCTTCCCTGTAAATTTCCAAAGCATAAGTAAAGATATAAGTAAAGATTATAGCTGCGCATATTTCATGACAATACAAGGTTAGAAAGCTTCTGCAATTTGTACAGATTTTATGCAGTGTGAAATAGAATAAATGTGTTGACCCTTTTCAAGCCTTAAATGCACTAAGCATGTTACTAATACATACACTAATACATATTTTTCTGACAACCTCCTTCACAGAGGCCACTGCACAGCTGATGACGGGCACATCCACGGAACTTTCTCAGACACCAACTGTCAATGTCGTGGGGTTACCAGATTTGGTGGTTCCTTCGACCAGGATCCAGACCTCTGATACAGCTGCTGCCAAACCCAGCTCTAGACTGACTCCTAAGGCCACTCCGACCAAAAAGAAGCAGAAAACAAAATACATTACTCCGGACTGGGAGGCCTTCACCTCTTTGCTTATACATGCTTTTTATGGCCCTTAGGCCTTCTGCCTCACCCACAACTACATTGCCTCTGCTACGCCCTAGGCCTCCCTCTGCTTCTTCCATCCCCATGGCTCCCCTCCTTGAGGAAGAAGAACATGACTCTTCCTACTCTTCCTCTGATTAATCCATCTCTTATGCATCCCAGATTGCTTCTCCCAAGGAATATTATTCTCCTGATGAGTTTCTTGTGGAAGGGGATTCTCCACCTGAAGACATTATATTTGGTGAAGCCATCACCATAATGAAAGATTATTTCAAATGGGATATTTCCCAAATGACAGAAACCCAAAAAAGATGCTCTGAACTGCTGCAAATGGAGTCCCTCTCCCCTACAGCTGTACCCCCTGTTCTTCCAGCATACTTGGATGCCTTTACTGCAGCTTCTAGAACACCTGACTCACAGCCTTCTGCACCTAAGCTCCCAGACCGCTTCTACAAGGTGCCAGAGGAACAAAAATTCCTCATAAAGTCACCCTTAGCTGACCCAGCAGTGATTGCCACTGCCCCTGATAAACAGTCTATGTTACCTTCTGCCTCCCTATTGCCCACAGATAAAGATAGCAAATCCATGGAAAGGATAGGCAAGAAGGTATAAACTTCTCCACTTTGGCCTTCAGAGCCATTAACTATCAAACACACATGACCAAGTATGCTCTGGACTTAGTATCCCAAGCCACCTCTATTTTGGCTTCAATCCCTGACAGTCCATTTAAGACTGATATCTCCTCCAAATTGTCCGTAGCCCTACAAGTGTCTAGACACTCCATAAGATGCAGCTACGATGCTGCAGAAGCTTCTGCTGCTCTGCAGCATTAGTATCTGTCCTTAAGAGGTATTCCTGGCTTAGACTACAGAATCTGCCAGAGGACATCATGCCCAAAATCTTGGACGCCCCCCTGGATTACAACTTCCTCTTTGGAAAGCAATCTGCATACCTATTTAAGAATATGCAAGAAAAAGGCAAAGAATTACAGGATATAAAACATCTCTGGGTATCCCCTATACCCAAATTTTATAGGAACTACCCAGCTAAGACTACATTTGTTAGGCGTAACCTGCATTCTGCTGCCTCCTCCTCCAGACCCAGAAGAGGAACTAGAAGACATTGCTCATCCAGGCCTACTGGCCCACCTCCTCAGCCTAGACAACCTTTTCAGGACAGAGGAGGTCCTAATAATGCGTGACTGCCTTACCCATCTGCCGCTCTCTGCTCACCTTACCCACTGTCTCCCCTTCTGGCAAAAAATCACTACAAACCAATGGGTATTAACTATTATTCAAAAAGGGTACTTTCTATCCTGGAAACAACTCCCCCCCCCGGAAGGGCATTCCATTTCCCCCAAAAAACCAATGCAGCCATCTTCCACAAATTCTGTCAAACCTGCAACAACAAGGCACAATAGAGCCAGTTCCCACAGGACAAAAAGGAAAGAGATTCTACTCCCGTCTGATCCTGGTCCCTCGAAAGGACGGTCCCTGGAGACCCATTTTGGATATCTCCTTCTTAGACCTTTAGCTGCAGGTACACACACCTTCAAAATACCATCACTTTCCACTCTCTTACCTTTCATATCCTCAAATGCTTTCATGGTCACCTTGGACCTAAAAAATGCTTACCTGCACATTCCCATCAGGGCCTCACACTGACATTTCCTGTGTTTGTCTGGCCCATCCTCGCATTTCCAATTGATGGCCTTGCCCTTTGGTTTATCCACTGCCTCAAGAGTGTTTACAAAGTGCCTAGCTCCAGCCATTGCCTTCTGCAGGATCCAAGGAATCCAGATTTACCCATATCTGGATGACATCCTTATCCTAGCACAGTCCAAAGATTCCCTCTTAAGGCATCTACACTTCACTGTGTCCCTTCTACAAAGTCTAGGGCTCACCCCAAACCTCAAGACGTCCCCCCTGAACCCAGACAAGGACAAGATATTCCTAGGTTGCAGAATCAATACAGAACGAATGAAAGCCTTTCTCCTACAGGATAAGTTTCTATCTCTAACTTCCCACTTCCAGGAAGTCTTGTTCTCACAGACAGGCGCACTGCAAGGTAATTCCTTCAACTCCTGGGATTGATGGCAATAACCATTCCCATGCTACCATTGGCCAGAATACATATGTGAAAACTGCAATGGTACCTAAAAAAAAATCTGGTCACAACACTAGAATCACTTGGAACAAGTTATCCCCTTCTTCCCTGTTTGAAGAAGGAAATCATTTGGTGGATCCAACAAGTACAACTAAACCCGGGGCTTCCACTGCAGCCCCCTCAACCCACACAAATATTGCATACAGATGCCTCAGACTCAGGCTGAGGAGCCACCTTGCACTCTTACAGAGTCCAAGCCCAGTGGCAACCTCCCATGATAAATAAACACATCAATGTAAAGGAGATGACAGCAGTTCTTTTAGTTCTACAGACCTTCCTACCACTACTGCTACCAGGTCCTCTTCTGATAGAAATGGACAGTACCACTGTAATGTGGTACATCAACAAACAGGAAGGTATCAAGGCATACCAAGTGTGCAGGCTAGCCCTACTAATTTGGGACCTAGCATACCAGCACAACCTATCCCTGCAAACCAGTTACATCCTTTCGCAGGACAGAAAGCAAGCAGACCTCCTGAGCCGAACACCCTCTCCACAACACGAATGGATGCTGGAGAGGACGTTCTTTCTAGACACTGTCTACAGGTGGAGCACTCCACAAATAGATCTGTTTGCCACCCCCCCCCCCCGAACAGGCAGCTGCAGACCTTCTGCACAAAGATGTAGTCCCCCCAAGCCTGGAGAGTAGACGCCTTCAGTTTCACCTGGGAGGGGAAGTTCCTGTATGCCTTGCCCCCCCTTCCCTCTGATTCAGAAAGTCCTTCTGAAAATCAGGAAGGACAAACCAAAAATCTTGCTAGTGACTTCCTACTGGCCAAGGCAAACACTGGTTCCCCTTCTATACAATTTAGCCAAGGGCAATCACTGCAAGTTACCCCACAAGATGGACCTTCTGACACAAGACAAAGGAACTCTCCTACACTCACACTTGCAAATGCTATCCCTGACTCTGTGGGTGATAAATTACTAACCCCATTTAGACACCACTATTCATAGGACGTTCCGTCAGTCCTGAGGGAGGCCAGGAAACCCACTACTAGAAAATCATACCTTGCCAAATAGGAAAGATTTACTCAGTGGTGTCTGGGACAAGAAAGGGACCCTTACGAGGCTGACACCCTCCTAGTCCTCTCATATATATGTCAACTTATAAAGGGTGGACTTTTCTATTCATCAGTGAAAGTACACCTCTCTCTGCATTATCAGCCTGCTTACCTCTAAATCCCCCCTTGTTAGCCAGGCTACATGTGAAACTCTTCCTTAAAGGGGTCTTACACATCAGACCACCTAAAAAGCCTATTCCTCCTCCTCCATGGGACCTGAACTTCATCCTGGAAAAACTCACCCAGCTCCCCTTTAAACCGGCTAATACAGCCTTTCTACAGATGTCCTTCAAGGATGCATCTGCAGTCCTTACAAATGGGTTGTCCTGTCGTCAGGCAGCCCTTCGGTCGGCCGGATTCCAAAGTCTGGGTCTGGCCTCGGCTGGTGTCGCACTTCACCCGACGTCATAGCTGCAGTTCTTCGGGTATAAAGGCATCAGCCGACGCCATTTTCCCCAGTCTTTCTTGCCGCGTGGCGCCCGAAGCAGAAGCTGTTCGCAAGTGCCGGTCGGTCAGATCCAGAGATTACTACTACCGAATACTACTTCAAGACTTCTAAAAAGCTAAGTACCCCGTTGGGGACTCTTTCTTGCCTCAGCCGATGTCAGAAAAAGTGAATAACGGTTTAACTTGTGGGAAACAAATACCTCATAAAGATTTCCACTCTTACTGCTTACCTTGTTTAGGCCCAGACCACGACGTAGCAGCTTGTCTAGCCTGTGCTTCTTTCAACCGACGGACGCTTAGACGTCGGTCGGAGTTTGCTGAACAGTTTTTCGGCTCAAATTTTGCGTACATAATGCCGTCGGATCCTCCAACTTCTCAAGTTGTTAAGAAACGCAAAGAAAAGGACCAACACTCGCGGTCCGCGGTTTCGGCCGAAACCACGGTTAAGCAAACCGCGAGTGTCTCGGTTTCGGCCGAAACCGAGCAAACGGTTCTATCTTCAGCCGAATCCATGACTACTACCGAGGCCCCTTCTACCCTGGTTGAATCGGCCTCTGAAGTTCTACCTGCTACTGTGGTTTCACAAGAATTATCGGACACCATCCCTTTGGATGTTTCTACCCCTGCACGTTGTGCTGTTAGGCCGCCTGCAGCCATGTCTATAAAGGCCTTTGCCAGGGCTAAAGCAGCCAAAACTTCTAAGTCTGTGCTTGTTAAGCCCCCCTCTCACAGGCCCAGTTCCAGTTCCCAAATGCTTACTCTGGCAGAGGATCTCATCTCTTTAATAAGGGGATCCCAATCTCACCCAGACAGGGCCTCTCAACCTCCAGAAAAGAGACCTAGAGCAGAGCCCCCTGAGCCAGTGTCCTCAGATGATTCTTCTGATGATACAGACAATACAGACCATCCAGAGGCTCCTTTTTCTACTTATGAAGATTCCGATGCTGAGGAATCGATTCCTTCTGCCTCTCCACCAGAGGAATTTTCCTTTGGGGAAACTTTACATGCCATGAGAGAGCAATTCCAATGGCAGGGACAAGATTTTTCAGATTCAAGGAAAAGGCTTAGGACCTTTTTGCATTTACCACAACATAGGCCTTTAGCTATACCTCCAGTTCTTCCTGTTGTGGATGATGCATTTAATGATGCTTGCACTGCTCCTGATACTTTACCTCCAGCCCCTGCTAAGCCCGACAGGTTCTACAGGGTCCCGAACACTCATCACCATTTATACAAGGCTCCTTTTGCAAATCCCGAGACTATCTCCCAGGGGCCTAAGGCAGTAGCTTCGACCTCAGTTAAAAACCCTCTCCCTTCTGAAAGGGAATCCAGGTCCTTAGAGAGATGGGGTAAAAAAGTATACACCTCTGCTACTCTCTCAGCTAGGGAATTGAACTGTCAGTTTCATATGATCCAATACCAGGAGTTTATGCTTGATCAGTTAACTAAGAAACTGTCCTCTGATGATTCTTTAGATAAGAAATATGTTCTAGAAATGGTGCATAACATTCAGCAGGTTAGTAACCATTCCTTAAAATGTGGCTATGATGCACTGGAGGCTTCCTTTAGATCAGCCATGACTGGCACAGTTATAAGAAGGCATGCATGGTTGAAAGAACAGGTCTTGCCGGATCATGTTAAAGCAAAACTACTAGATGCTCCTATGGATAAGGTCAGTTTATTTGGTTCTCCTGCTCAACAGATACTGAAGAAAATGGAAGAGAAGGCAAAATCTGTACAAACAGTGAAAGATTTCTTACAGGTTCAGCCTCCAAGGTTTAGCAGGAACTGGCCTTCCAAAAATTGGTCTTTTCCAGACTCCTCTAAAACTCAGAGAGGCAGGAATAGGCGTTCAAGAGGCAGAAATCAATCCAGAGGAGGTGCCTACAGGGGACGCCAGTGGCAAGGTAACAACCAACGAGGCACAGACACAACTACTACCACTGCAACAGGACAATCACAGTGACTTGGCTCTGGCACCGCCTACCCGGGAACAAATAGCAGCACCCTTAGGCGGAAAGTTAGCCTTATTTTCAAAAAACTGGCACTATATCACAAGAGACAAGTGGATTTTGCAAACTATAGACCAAGGCTACAGGTTTCATTTCCACACTTTACCAGGAAAAGAGGAATGCCAAACCTACCACCAAATCAAAAGACAGAAGCTCTAAAACAAATAGCTCAATTAGCAAAGATGAGAGCTGTGGAAAGGGTACCATCTATGGAACAAGGCAAGGGATTTTACTCCAGACTATTCCTGGTACCAAGAAAAGAGAAAAATTGGAGGCCTATTCTCGACCTGTCCGCTTTAAACACATTCATCATTGTTCCAAAATTCAAAATGCTGACCCTACAGCAACTTCTTCCCATGCTGGGCAAGGAGTATTGGCTGGTAACTCTAGATCTCAAGGAGGCATACCTGCACGTCCCCATACGACCAAATTGCAGAAGATACCTCAGATTTCTTGCAGGATCAGAGCATTATCAATTCTCAGCATTGCCCTTTGGCTTATCTACTGCGCCCAGAGTGTTCACGAAATGCCTGGCATCAGTAATCGCCATTGCAGGCTTCAGGGAATCCAAATATATCCATACCTGGACGACTGCCTGATACAAGCGGACAACAAAACAAGCTAACAGAAGACTTACAAAGAGTCATTTGCTTACTACAAGCCCTGGGATACACAGTCAATATAAAAAAGTCAAGACTGATACCATCCCAAAGAATAACCTTCTTAGGTGCAGAATTGGACACAGTAAAACAAATGGCATTCCTAACTGCAGAAAAACAAGAACAACTTCCTCTCTACTTCTTGGCATTAACAAAGCAGAACAAACTAACAGCAAGGAAAGTACTGCAGGCCTTGGGCTTCATGGCATCCTGCATAATCCTGGTCCCCCATGCCAGACTGCATATGAGAAAGCTACAGTGGTACCTAAAGAATTTATGGTCTCAACACAGGCACAGCTTAGAAACCGAAATACCACTAATTCCATGCCTGAAACAAGAGTTCCTATGGTGGGCCCAGGCATGCCAGTCAAACCCAGGTTTGCCCTTCCACAGCATTCAACCAAGCCAAACCATCACAACGGACGCCTCAGACCTCGGTTGGGGGACCCACATGTTGGACAAGTGCATACAAGGCTTATGGACTCCAGATCAGCTGCACCTGCACATAAATCAAAAAGAAATGCTGGCAGTAAAACTAGCAATCCAGAATTTCAGACCTTTCCTCCAAGAAGGCCAGTTGATAAAGACAAGACAACACCACAGTCATGTGGTACATCAACAAACAGGGAGGCACTCATTCATACCCTCTATGCCGGATGGCACTGGACCTATGGAATATGGCTCTGAGTTACAACATTCAGTTACAAGCAATTTTTGTACCGGGAAAAGAAAACATCCTAGCAGACATATTAAGCAGAACTACCTCGGATGCTCACGAATGGATGCTACACCCGGACATCTTCAAGGTCATCACAAAGAAATGGGGACTGCCACAAATAGACCTATTCGCATCCCCACTCAATCACCAGCTCAAGAAATTCTGCACAAGGACGTACCACCCACTTGCTTGGAAGGTGGACTCTCTATCCTTCAGTTGGAAAGGCCTGACAGCATATGCATTCCCACCTCTTCCTTTGATGCACAAGGTGCTATTGAAAATCAAAGAGGAACGTCCAAGGATCATTCTGATAGCTCCAGATTGGCCAAGACAACATTGGTACCCATTACTGAGGAGCATGTCTCGGGGGAACATGTGGACACTACCCCTGATTCCTTTGATGTTAACTATGAGCGACTACAACATCCTGCATCCAAACCTGAAAACTCTGCAACTGACTGCCTGGAACATTACATAAGAGCAACTAACCCAGATTTATCCCAAAGGGTTAAAGACATTATCCTTGAGGCCCGCAGACCCTCAACAAGAAGGAACTATGCAGGAAAATGGAAAAGGTTTCTCATTTGGAGTACCGAGAGGGGCAAAGATGTGTCAAAGGTAGACATTGCCAACATCCTGGAGTATTTGGCAGAGCTTTTCCATACAGGCCTGTCCTATTCCTCCATCAAGATACATGCATCAGCTATTTCTGCAGAATACAGCTTCGATCCCCCTGTCTTTTCGCATCCTCTACTCAGGCAGTTTGAGAGGAATTAAGAATGTAAAACCTCCTAGGAAACCACCATTACCAGCATGGGACTTGAACTTTGTGCTAGAAAAATTGACACTCCCCCCTTTCGAACCAGCAGCAACAGCAGATCTTCAACACCTATCCTGGAAAACTGCTTTCCTGCTGGCAGTTACCTCAGCAAGAAGGGTTTCTGAGCTACAGGCTTTAATGGCAGTACAACCCTTCCTAATCTTCCATCAAGATAGTGTCCATGAGAACTAATCCTACATTTATGCCTAAGGTGGTATCCAGAGTGTCTTTAAACCAGGCAATCCACCTACCTACCTTCTTCCCCAATCCACAGAACAGGGGGGAAAGACTGCTGCATACTTTGGATGTACATAGACAGTTACGCTACTACCTGGACAGAACCAAGGGCAATAGAAAACTGACCAGCTTCTGGTAGCATATGCAACAGGAAGGGAAGGAAAAGCAATTTCAAACAGACAATCTCCAAGTGGATAGGAAATTGCATTAGATTCTGTTACTCCTACCATGGAAAGCAAATTCCACAGAACATAAGGCCTCATTCTACAAGGGCTACAGCCACTACCACAGCTTTCTTACGAGGAGTGGCTACCAAGGACATTATAGAGGCTGCTACTTGGACCTCCGTGCATACATTTGCCAAGCATTATAACTTACCTTTATACTCTAGATCCCGAGCAGGGTTTGCCACTGCTGTTTTGCAAGGGATCCTAACTACACCATAATTTCTTCTTCCTCCTCCCCTAGTTTGGCTATGGTATTCTACCCATTTGTAAGGACTGCAGATGCATCCTTGAAGGACATAGTACAGTTTTGTACCTACCATAAATGTAGATGTCCAAACAGGATTGCATCTGCAGTCAGGATTACCCACCCTCCTTCCCCTCTGTGGTATTCCTAGGGTATTTGCCCACCTAATAGCTAGCTGGGGGGGATCTCTTATGGTGTATTTGTTTGTATATATGTACATACATGATTATTTTTTGTGTTTGCCTTCTACTATTGGGAAACATTGGCATTTATCCAAAATTTAGCTATCCAAGAGGGCAACTGGCATCTGGGGCAAGAAACACTGAGGAAAATGGCGTCGGCTGATGCCTTTATACCCGAAGAACTGCAGCTATGACGTCGGGTGAAGTGTGACACCAGCCGAGGCCAGACCCAGACTTTGGAATCCGGCCGACCGTAGGGCTGCCTGACGACAGGACAACCCATTTGTAAGGACTGCAGATGCAATCCTGTTCGGACATCTACATTTATGGTAGGTACAAAACTGTACTTTTTGTACTTGGAAAACAGTACTGTTAGTGGCTGTTACCTCTGCCAGAAGGGTTTCCGAGCTACAAGCCTTAATGGCATGCTCATCTTACACCATTTTTCATAGGGACAGGGTCACACTGAGAACTAACTCTTCCTTTATGCCCAAGGTAGTCAATGACATGTCTAAGTCAATCCATTCACATTCCCAATTTTTCCCCTCTCCCACTAACCAAGGAAAGAGGATACACCACTCCCTAGATGTCCACAGGCAACTGAGATTTTACCTGGACAAGACTAAAGACATTAGGACATCCAAACAACTTTGTATCTTTCCACCCCAGGGCATTGGGCAGGGCAGTCACCAAACAGACCATTGCATCCTGGATTAGAAAGGCAATCTGTTTCTGCTACTCACACCATGGAAACCCCCCTCCAGTTGGGGTTAAGGCACACTCCACAAGAGCAGTGGCCACTTCCAAGGCCTTCCAAAAAGGCATGGACAGTTTCTATTATGGAAGCAGCTACATGGCCCACTATCCACACTTTCACCAAACATTACAAATTGGACCAAATCTCCAAAGCACGTGCAGGATTTGCCAGGGCAATCCTCCAAGGCTTTGTGGAATCATCTTCTGCATCTGTCACCCTTTCATCAAACTATTCTGTGGTACTCTCCCACACCAAGAATACTGCAACACAGGAATAGAAGAACATAGAATAGTTATGTAAAATCTTACCATAACCATATCTTGCACTTCCCTTTGGCTTATCTACTGTGCACAGGGTATTCACAAAGTGTCTAGCTCCAGCCATTGCATTTTGCAGGCAGAGAAATATTCATATTTACCCATACTTGGATGATTGTCCGATTCAGGCAGAAAGCCAGGACTTGCTATTACAACACCTGGCATTCGTAAAGAATCTTGTAACCTAACTGGGGTACACCATCAATGAAAATAAATCTTACCTAATAACCTGCCAACAGATTGTATTCCTGCGAGCAAGCTTGAACACAACCTCCCAGATGGCATTCCTCACTCTGGAGAAACAAGTTTATTTGACAACCTACTTCAAACTATTGGCCACAAAACCCCAGCTATCTTCAAGGAAAATACTGCAAACCCTGGGGTTCATGGCCTCTTGCATTCTACTAATTCCATATGCAAGACTGCATCTGAGGAAACTCCAATGGTATCTAAAAAGCCTATGGTGCCAGCATTCTCAGGACCTGGAAACATTGATTTCTATCATTCCTTGTATGAAGACAGACTTCCTTTGGTGGGCAGAGGCCTGCTACCAATACAAGGGACACCCTTTCACTCTACCTCCTGCCGCCCAAACCCTAACAAATGCATCAAGCTATGCATGGGGGGCTCACATGGCAGGGCAATGCATTTTAGGCAAATGGAACCTGAGACAGATGCACCTGCATATCAATCAAAAAGAAATGTTAGCTGTACAGAATGCTCCGGCAGCCTTCAAAGACCGTATTCTTCCAGGACAACTATTGGTAAAGACGGACAACACCACAGTTATGTGGTACATAAACAAGCAGGGGGGAACCCACTCGTACCCTCTCTCCAGACTAGCCATGGCTCTGTGGAACACAGCCTTGCGCTACCAAGTACACCTACAAGCTCAATTCCTGCCATGCAAACTAAATTCACTGGCAGACAACTTAAGCAGAAATCTCATGGACCCACACGAATGGAAGCTAGAACCCAAAATATTCAACCTTTTGAGGAAAAAATGGGGGACTCCAGAGGTAGACCTGTTTGCCTCCCCTCAGAACTACCAGTTGAACAAATTCTGCGCAAGAACTCCCCGCAGTTAAGCTTGGGAAGTGGATGCCCTGTCCTTTACCTGGGAAAGCCTCTCGGTTTAGGCCTTCCCCTCTGCCTCTTATCTCAAAGGTTCTACTAAAGATCAAACAGGACAAGCCAAGGACAATACTAATTGCATCAGACTGGCCACGCCAGCACTGGTACCCCCCCTTGTGCAGTATGACACTGCTGCAACCATGGCACCTGCCTCAGACCCCTTCCCTGCTGTCCCAGCGGGCGGGCCAGATTCTACACCCTCAGCTTCAAACCCTGAACCTTGCCACCTGGCTAATTCTTTGAGCTCTCCTCTAGCATCTCTCAGTAAGCAGGTGCTGGATGTCATTCTGGAAGCAAGGAGGCCTAGTACTAGAAAATCCTATGCTGAAAAGTGGAAAATATACTGTTCCTGGAGCCAGGCCCAGGGGATGGGCACAGTGGTGCTCAGCTTACCTCATGTTCTACAGTACTTAACAGAAGTGCTCCATAAGGGGCTATCTTTCTCATCAATTAAAATTCATGCCTCTGCCATTTCAGCACATTATATAATACTCAGCCACCCCTCTTCTCTCACCACTTGCTAAAACAATTCCTTAAAGGGGCCAAAAATTTAAGACCCCCAGGAGAGCTCCCACTCCAGCCTGGGACTTTAACTTTGTATTGAAAAAGCTCACTCTTCCCCCCTTTGAGCCAGCTGCAACAGCAGAGTTGAAATTCCTTTCTTGGAAAATAGCCTTCCTTTTAGCCATCATTTCAGCAAGAAGAGTGTCTGAATTACAGGCCCTCATGGCAGTGGAACCCTTCATTATCTTCTATGCGGACAGGGTTTCCCACAGGACTAATCCTTTCTTTATGCCAGAGGTGGTGTCTAGTGTTGTCCTAAATCAGTCCATTCATTTGCCTACTTTTTTTTCCATAATGCACAAAAAGGGGAAAGAATACTGTACTCTCTGAATGTGCACAGACAACTTAGATTTTATTTGGACAGGACTAAGCCTCTTAGAAAGTCTGAACAGCTGCTAGTTGGCTTTGCTGCAGGGGCAGAGGGGAAGGCCATTTCAAAGCAAACCATTTCCAAATGGATAGCCCATTGCATTCATTTCTGTTACAAGCACCATGGAAAACCTACCCCACATGTGAAAAGATCACATTCCACAAGGGCTGCATCTATCTCTGCCGTTTTTCTCAGAGGAGTCCCTACCAGGGACATCCTAAAAGCTGCTACCTGGAGCTCTGTACATACCTTCACCAAGCATTACCACATGCCTATCTTTTTTAAACCCAGAGCTGGATTTGCCACTGCAGTCTTGCAGGGCTTAGTAGCCGGCCCTAATGCTCTTTAACTTCCTCCTCCCTTCCTTAGCTTTGGGAATCAACCCAAATGTGATGACTGCAACAGTGAAACACGAAGAACATAGTACAGTTGTGTACACTTACCATAAATACAGTTGTGTGCACTTACCATAAATGTAGATGTTCGAGTGTATTCACTGTTGCAGTCCTGGTTACCCTTCCTCCAGTCCCCTGACTTCTCTTGGCTCTACCTTTCCTTCTTGTTCGGTATATTTATTTTTTCTGGTGTATTTGCTTTTTGATGGGGGTGTACCATACCATATAATTGTTTCCTATTGTGGGGGCACCTGACATCTGGGGCAAGAAAAACTGATTTAATGGCGTCAGCTGCATGTTTTATACCCCTGATGACCTGATGTCATGTTAGAAGAGACAGCATCAGACGCAGAAATCCAAAGACTGTGGTATTCAGGCTGGCGTTGGGCTGCCAGCAGGCAGATAACCCAAATGTGATGACTGCAACAGTGAATACACTCAAAATCTACATTTATGGCAAGTGTACACAACTGTACTTTCTGTAGTTCATGTAGAACGCAGCCTGGGATGTTGTCAGGTCCCATGGATGCTGTGTTCTTGGCTTTGGAGAGTGTGTTTTTTTTACCTGTGCAGCCGTGATTACAGAAGCTTTGCATTCTTCCGGTAGAGAGATGGGCCCTTTAGGGGATGAGAGAGGGGTAAAGTTAGCACTGAACCTATATGCCAGGATGTTGGCAATATCAGTTGGTTCTGTATATTTAGTGCCATTGTGCTGCAACTCAGAGCAGATCTGACTGTTGCCATTGCGATTCTTGACATAGCTATAGAATGCTTTGTAGTTGTCTTTAGAATCAGTAGCGATTTTGTTTTCGTAACTAGCTTTGGAGGATTTTATGAGGGATCTCAGCTTTTTACTGAGGCTGACCACAGAGTTCCTCCAATCATGGGCTTGTACTCTCTTTTGCAACAGTTTCTTTCTTCTGTTGTAGAGTTTGTTTATGGCAGGGGACCACCAGATTGGCTTCCTTTTTTGGAGGATAGCATCTTGGTTCTGTTAGGGATTGCACGATCTGTGCACTCGTGTAAGAGTTTATAAAGTGCAATTGTATTGGATTCAGCAGTCGTACCTCTGTTGTCCATCAGCATGGGTGTCGTGAAGTTTGCTGCTTCTGTCTTAAGAAGCGTGAAGTTGGCTTTGGAGAAATTTTTTTCGGTGGTTTCCCTAATGGGGAGTGGGGTGTGGATGTCGAGGGTGATTTGCTTGTGGTCTGATCTGACCAACAAGGAATTGACCTCTCGTGTGGAACACCGGTTGCCCATGTCGGTAATGACCAGGTCTAGGATATTGCTGCCCTTGGTGGGGGTGTGGATAAGTTGATCCAAGGCATAGGAATTTATGAATTCCAGAAAACGTTGAGCACAACAGTTGGTACATGAGTAGTTTTCCCAGTTAATGGTGGGGTAGTTAAAATCGCCCATTATTAGGGTGTTGGGTTGTACCCTAATATTTTCCAGTGTATCAAGAAATGAGGAGTGGGAATCCTGGGGGATCTGTAGCAAGCTACAATTTGGGTTGCAGTCTTGCTGAGAGTTAGTTGCACTTGGGTAATCTCGGATGCATTATGCTGAGCATCGAGCCTGGAGGTGTGGATAGCCTTAATGAATATGGACACGCCTCCGCCTTTAGCGCTTCGGTCCAGGTTAGGTGGCCGAAAGGTGTGGTATGAGATATAGCCTGATAATGCAGGGGTTTCTCTCTGGAGCCTTGAACCAGGCCTCTGTCACTGCACAGATGTCGATGTTCTCCATTTTAAGGAGTGCCTCGAGTGAGTGCATTTTGAGGTTTAGACTTCTAGCATTAAGTAGCATTACCCTCAGATTTTGCTTGCTTGTACCTGTTACAGTGGTGAATTTGTCATTTGAATCTTGCCTAAAAAAGGCACTATATGGGGTGGCAAGACCCTTAGCCAGTATCCAGAATCCCAAGGACAACAGGTGCAGGCCATCTCTGGCAAAGCATTGTGGTTTATCGATCATGTCATCCCAGGCAGACAGATACTGGATCCTCTTAGAATGATACTCAGGGATAGGGTCATACCTGCCTGGGCTACAAGATCAGATAGCTCCTCCATGTCTCTCTTCATACAGTCCAGGGAGGTATGTCTCAGGTCATTCACACCAACATGGGCAGTGACAGAGTCATATTTGTACTTGTAGTGGAGTGACCTGAGTGCATGCATTGTGGTGGATCCTGGCAGCTGACAGTAATTTTCTCCTTGTTTAGCCTGGTGAGTGGAACTTCATTGTGCCTGACTATATTGTCACCTATGACTAGAGTGTTGGGTATGTTGTTATGCCTTATGGGCTGTGGTTGAGTGGCGCACTGAGTTTGTGGGCTGTGTGTCATTTGGGTTGTGTTGGGTAGTGGAGGTTGCTTGCGTTTCTGCTTTGGAGATCCCTGTTGCTTGGGTAGATTTTTTTTGAGAGCCTCTGCGATTGTAGGTGTGTGTTTTGTGTTTCTATGTATGTGTTTTGTTGCTGTAGGTTTTGAAGGACTGTGTGATGAGTGTGGTGTGGTGCAAGTGTTTACCTTCTCCTCTTCACTGTGCAGTTCAGTCTTTGGTAAAGAGAGCTTTACTTCCAGTTTGGCTATATAAGTGCATCTCTCACAGGTTGTTCTTTTTGCTTTCCTTTGTAGGATTTTAGCCCTACTAAGAAGATGTGGTCCAGTTTAAGGTGTTAGTGTGGCTTATTAGTTATGTATTTTTTTATACAATATTGTGCTTTCTTTTGTGGATAGCGACAAGTCTAGAATTAGTTTTGTTGAGGGGTTGTGAAACCAGAGTTGTCACTTCACCTCTTGGTGTTGTATTTGAGAGTGATTATGGCTATGTTTTATTGCTCAGATACTGGGAAGGTTTTCCTGATGGCTCAATTAAAACAACAGTCTACTTGACACAATAACATGGCTCCAGTGAGACATTCTGGTACATGGTGACAGTTGTACATTTTTATGTATGAGATTTTCTTTCATTGTTTGTCATATCTTGAGTTTGGAATATATATACTGTAGGAAGAAATAAATATGAATAAATGCATACAGTGTATTGTGCCATGTTTGGCGCATAACTAGTAGATTCATAGGTTTATACTAGACCAAGGACCACCAGAGTCTTTACAAGTCCAAAATTATGTATAACTTTTAAATATCACCCTAACTCACGTAATAGGGGAACGGGATTCTGAAAAACATGGATTTCCTAAAGACTAAGAAGTTTGAAACTCTAATGTCTGACATTATGTAATGACTGTAGTCTTCAGTGATTTACCAGAAAATCAAAACATTTTGTAAGGAGAAGGGTAATAATATGAGGCAAAGTCAGGGACTGTTGAGCAGTATGAACTTGGTTATTGACCAGTGATGTTGCTTATATATTTTTTCAGTCTGATGATTTTTCTTGTGGTGTGGGTGGCCAATTATTTCCACAGATTTCATTATCTGGGTGTGATTTTTTTTTCTTTGATTACAGTTGGTTAGTTGTTGGAATCACAAGTTGTATATCATATTGTATTGTATTGTATTATATTAGTGGGGTGTAGGCAGAGGAAACATATTTGTAAGGACAAGGTCAAACATGATGATTGTTTACTGACATCTGCCAGGAAAGTCTAACTGGGTCGGTGTCCATTTTCATCTAGATAAAGTTAGGAAGTGAGTGTAAAGGGCGAGTCAGGAGGTGTGAGGTATGATTGTTCATATTTAGGAATATCATTATCCTGAAGTTGGGCAAAAGCAGAGACGGATTTTGGCTAAGAACTATTTCTGAATGGTTTTGAAGGACTGGAGGGAGGGTATTGATCTGATGGATATAGGTTAAGAGTCCCAGGCCTTAGCAACATAGTATAAATATAGATCATGGCCTGTAGATTTGATAAGGTTGTGGACAGAAAAGAGTTGCCTCACTGAATCATGATGATGGAGTACAAACATAGTTGTATAGAACAGTGTTTATTGCTAGGCAAGCAGATGATTGCTGGCTAATGTAGGTGGGAAGAAGCTCTGTATACGTTAGTTGATGAGTTCGTTTTAACCAATTTAGGCTTTCAGTGCCCTACAGTAGTGGGTTCTGAAAGGGGGATTTGCTGATAATTTATTCACTTTATTATAGTATTGCTCAAATTTTGCTTTTTATGCTGCCTGGAAGTTAGTAGGAATGAATGTGCCATAAACTACTGAGGGGAGGTGTTAAGTAATGGAGAGTGTAGCTTTAATTGTGTTGATGAGAGTTTTTGGATCTGTAAAGCATTGCAAGTTTTTGGTGTTAGTTATGCATTTTTGTATGTGCATCTGAAATGTAAGATTATAGGTTCATAGGTAAGGTAAGTACTAGGCTAGCTGCTCTTGCAGGTCATTTTGTCTAGTTAATTTCCCTTTTTGTGTTTGAAATAATCTATCCCACTTGGTTATAGATTGTCTTTACCTGTCCCATGGTTGATAATTACATATTACCCCTAATGAGAATCACTGGGATCATACCATAGATAATTTGAATGGGCCCATGCCTACATAAAGCATTTAGGAGCTGCAGCTGCCCATTTGTAGTGCATGGGACAGTTGTGGGGTAAAATTTCTGTTTTCCATCCATATATCTAAATTGCAGTTGAAAATGTACAGGGATGAACTTTGTTTTTTGTTGATGGGGAGTCTGTCCCACAGCAGTAGTATCGTCTGTGAAATATGCCTGTCCCTCCAAACTGTTCTATTAATGTTGCAGAAGAGGTTTAAATGCCTAGGAAAAGTATTTCTGATGCCATTTGACTTAGTGATGTGCAGTAAATCCATTAGTAATAGGTCAGAGGTTGCCTTGCATGCCAGACACAGGTCACAGCTTCGGAATCTGTAGGTTACCAAGTATATTGACAGGTTTCAGTCTGTCCATGAAGGACCTGTTGTTTAGTCCTTGTATCCTTTCAGCAAAGTGTCTTTGTGGGAGCTCCAGTTGTTGCATGTGTCTGAACAGATACATGCCAGAGGGAGGATTATGTGCAATAATTGGCCCAGTGAAAGCTGAGTAAAGGGGGTCAGTGAAATCTCTAGATCTAGGCACAATAGCTTTGTTTATAATCTGTGCAGTAGAGAAGGACTTTCTTACAACAGCAGACGCATGTTGATCAAAAGTTAATTCACTGTCCACATAAGTTCCCAAACTCTGAACAACTGGGCAAATGTCTTAGGGGCATGTTGTCAGTGTGGTAGTTCCCAGGGGAGATGACTTCCCAAAAGATACAGTAGTGCATTTTTAGTATTTAATTTTAGACTGTGGTTTTGACACCAATCTCCCTGCAGGGTGGCCCAATCATTTGAAGATTCAGTGAGTGCTCCTAGCCTGCAGTCATCTTCAAACTTAGAGGTTATTATCCACTTTTATCATTAGTAATTAGTATTATGATCATTGTTATTGTTACTTGCAATCATCCACTATCCTCCCTCATTGTTTGCTATTAAAAGTGACTTCAGGTAGTATCAGAGGATTTTGAATGTTGTTTTTCATGACACAGCCCTGGGGGAAACAGTACTATTTTGGGAGGGAGGGGGGCTGAGCATGAGTTGTGAATTACAAAGCCATGTTTCAGTGTCTGTTACAGATTCCTGAATAATTTTTTTGGAGATATGCCAAGATGTCTGATAACACGTATGAGTGTAGACTCATCAGTATATTGTATATGGGAAGCCTGTTGTGTATATCAGTGGGGGGGTGCTGTTGTGTTTAAAGAGGAGAAAACCAAGGATAGAGCCTTGTGGTACACTGGTGGTGACTGGGAGGTATGGAGAAAGGGCGGAGTGCCATTTTATTGACTGATACCTGTTGGATAAATAGCTTTTGAACCATAGAAGGGTTCTCTGTGATAGACCCTAATGTGGACATTTGAAGTAGAATTTTGCTGTGACAAATTGTATTGAGGGCTTTAGACAAGTGTAGAAGTAAGGGGAAGACTAGTTTGTTGTTCTCTCTTTATTAACAGTATCTATAGGGGTTAGAAGTGCAGTGTCACTCTATGCCCATACAACAACTCAGTGTGAAAAACCTGTGGATTTCTGGGGTGCCTCTTTGTAAGCAAACAGATGGGGCAAATTTATCCCACTCCCTCTTAAACTGGTCTGCAAATGCCCGTAGCATCATCTTGAGTGTAGAGTTTAAACTCTCAACAAGACTATTAATCTGTGGATGGTAGGGGGTGTTATTTAGGTGCTTCACCCCACAGTACTTCCACAGACAAGCGAGCAGGTCTGACAAGAAATTGGCATGTCTATCAGTCAGTATTTCCTTTGGGAAACCTACCCCGCTGAAAATCTCTAACAAAGCATTTGCCACCTTTTCTGCCTCAATGGAGGACAGAGCCACTGCCTCAGAGTACCTGGTAGCATAGTCTACTACCACTAGGATATTCTTTTCCCCTGTGGAACTTGGGGTACTCAGAGTCCCCACAATATCCATAGCTACCCTCTGAAATGGCTCCTCAATCACAGGCAAAGACATCAAAGGAGTTTTCACTTTGTCTCCTGCCTTGCCTACCTTTTGGCACTGCTCACAGGTCTTGCAGTACCCTGTTACATCTCTGGAAATCCCAGGCCAATAGAAGTTCTGCATATTTTTTTATTTATTTATTTTTTTTTATTTATTTAACATTTGTTGGCCAGGAATGTCTGACTAGGTTCCACAGAGCCTGTTTTCAGTGGAGGCCCGGGGAGAAATGCTCCAGATGCAGGTCTTTGGAATGTGGGAGGAAACCGGAGTACCCGGAGGAAACCCACGCGTACACAGGGAGAACATGCAAACTCCACACAGAAGGCACCCCAGCCGAGAATCGAACCGGAGAACCTCTTGCTGTGAGGCGACAACGTTAACCGCTGCACCACTGTGCCGCCAAGAATAATTAAGATAATACCTCTCTTTGTACGTTTTATGCCTATATGACCTGCAAAGGGAATATCATGGGCTATGGCTAGAAGTGCCAGACAGTAGGCTCTGGGCACTACCAACTGCTATATTCTCTCACCCTCTAGCCCCACCCTCAGTGGTCCACTCTCTATACAGTAACCCTTGGTCCCAGTATACAGATTCCCCCTTCCCTTGAGAATCAGGTGCCTCACTAGCTAACTCCCTCAGGCCATGTAATGTAGAGTCTGAGATCTGAGCCTCTGTCAACTCTCTCCTAGTAACCCTTCCTAGCTCCCCTTTCCATAGGAAGTCTGGCATCCTCTGACAGCGGCACCTCACTGTCAGCCTGAGTGCTACTACTCACCTCTACCCTTGCAGTCACTCTGTCCAAGGGAACATCATTACTCACAAGCAGCTGTGGCTCACCTTCAGTCTCACTGCTACAGGGTAGCTGCCTCCCTGAAGTAACCACCTCACAAGTCCTGGCTGGAAGTGTGCAGTGTGTCTGGATCTCCCCCAGGCTACCAGACCCACATGCTTGTCTCGAAGCCTGACTGCGTGTAACTGCATGAACACACAGTACTGCATTATCAGAATCATTCCCTATCAGGACATCTGCAGGGATATTCTCAAACACACCTACTTGCTTGGTTCCTTCCTTTTCCACCTTCCCAGTCCAGGTGAACCCTAGCCAAAGGTATTTGGAATGGGATCCCTACTAAAGTTCTGACCGGAGTAGACTGCCCAAGCAAGTGGTGCTCATCTGTGACCATTGCAGGCTTCACAATGGTTAGGTTAGAGGCTTTCCTCTCTTAGCCTTGGCCTCTTTCCCATTCTCTAAGATAGGTTATAACTTTTTGTGGTAGTTTGGTACCCTTGTTGTCTCGAGACAACCTATCGTTGGCATTTTGTCATTCCCACTTACTGGCTGTCCCACCTTTTGTTCCCCACCTTGCCTTCATGGACATCTATATGCTACATGGCCCCACTCGTTGCATTTAAAACATTTAACCCTTGGTCTTGGACATGTACCTGGACTAGTGACTTCCCCTGCTACTGGTGAACTCTTTTGACAGTGGATAGGAACTCTTCATGTGGTGTCAATGTTGGATCAGTAGCAGGTTCCCCCTTTTAGCCATATGGTCTCAAGCTGCTCCAGTTGCTCTTCTCCAGTCTGATGAAATGTCAGTGGCATTATGGTGCACCTGGCAGGTGCGGCCTTAGGTCAACTGGTGCCCTAGGCAAAAGGACTCCACGGTGCCCCCATCCTAGTCTACGTACACCAAATAAATACTGGAAAAGCACCCGTACTAGAGCGGCACCCTAGGCGGCCGCCTAGCTGGACTATGCCCAAGGCCAGCTATGGCAGCTGGTCATATATCCTGCTATGTCCTTCCACTGTGTTAATATCAGCTACTGTCTGCTGCTAAATTCGCATTCTGCCAGACATATCTCCATGCCCCCTCTCAAGCAGAAAGAAACCATGTCACTTAAATGTTGCCACAATTATCTGACTGTACAGTCAGGTAAGCATAACTCAACCACAGCTGTTAATCAACTTCTACTCTCGATAAAGGTTTTGATGTGTGGGTTGGTATAGTGGTAAAGGTATTTACCTCACAGACACAAGGTACAATGTTTATTTCTCACCTTTTGAAAGGTAAATTGGCTAGGATTAAAATGGGCTACAACAGCAGCTAACGTAGTACTTCTCTATGAGACTGTACTGTAATGCATCTGGGTCTGAGTATGTAATATCATATGCTGTTAAGTCTACGCATTGGTGGGCATTTTTTCTGAGGTTTAGAACATAGTTGAAGAATGCCCTGTTATCCTTCAACTGGGTGGCTGTTTTTCTCATCTTTGGCTTTTTGATTTAATTGGGGTCTGGAGTACCTAGTTCAGTTTAAGAAAAGCATTTTTGTATCTTGAAAGTTATTTTTTTTTGTTTTCCATGCAGTAAGTTTTTTCCTAGGATGTTATTTGGGCCTTTGGAGCTACCGTTCTTCATTGTGCTCATCTACTTCTTCATGAGGATATGATATAATGGTGGTTGCTCTCAAAGCCTAGTATAGTATTGGGGTTTCAAAGCTATAGCTGAATGTCTTTGTTGATATGTATGTCATCTGATTTGGAATTTAGTGCACCACTGATTCCTGTAACACTACAGTGATAGGAATTCTTAGCTGACTGAAAATATACCACATGTATTAGTATACTTACGATTTTAAATTATAATGTCACTGCATTTATAGATGGGTATGTATATGGTTTTAATGGCTACTCCCTGTGTACTGCCCCCATGCAGTAGGCACAATGTCTAGGAATCTTGCCACAGACAGCAATTTAATTTTGCCTTATTTCAGTTGCATTCAAGAAGCTTAATCTGCTCCCAGCTGCTGTCATTTTCAATTTTGTGACCATAAGCTTGTCATGTAGGGAGCTTGCACACCAAGACTGCCTAAAATATTGTTGAGCTCTGAGTAGTAATCTAGGTAAAAGAATAATGCAACATCTCTATACAGGAAAGAATATTAGACTGGCCAAACCACATAAGGAAAATGCCCATGCACTCTAAAGTAAATAGTGTGACATTGCATAAATGTAATGTAGATGCACTTCATAGCTACCTAGAATTTAATCACACAAGCATCTCTTAGCCCAACTAATCTGCACATTAAGGAGTATATTTAAAGAGAAGCTAATTGCTAATCCGACTCCTACCTTTTCCTACATTCCACTGTAACTGATTTTGGTTATTATATGTATTTCTGGATTCTAACATGTTCTTGTTTCACAGCTTTCTGAGGAAACAATTTCATGCATTTGCAAGTCACTGTAACAAAAAAAACTCTTTAAGATCAAATTTTAGGATTTTATTAAAATGCACAATTAAAAGTAAGCTTACAGGTACCGTGTAATCTGTGTACATTGTTGCTCTCTTACAGGACGTAAAACACAGTAGGTATTCAGAAATTAAAAATAGCACACTGTGCATTGCTAAACTTTGCAGTCATACCTCTCAACCTCTTAGAGCAAGAAATCTAGACAAAGCTATAAATAATGGAGGGACAAATGCCCAAAAATAGGGACATTTTTTAAATATTGCTTTTACAAACTTAAATTGATAGAATAACAGGTTTTGCATTAGCATGGTTTTCTTGCAGGGTATAAAGTCTGAAACTCAAGTGTCTGTCATTTTCTGACTGCAGTCCTCAATGATTTTCCAGAAAAGCTCAATTTTGAGAAACAGACCAAAAATAAGAGGCAACAATCTGTATAGTTGACAGGTATGCATGCAGGACATATCCAGTTCAGAGATATTTGTAGCATAATCACATGTGTGAATTTGTGTTGCCATTAATATACTTTCATAAGTACCACATTTGTGGGTGAACATGAAAATATTTTATTTTGGTATGTGTGACTATGGATGCTAGTATCAACCATGTCTGTTAATTATAAGATGTATACATATGTGAACAAAATGCCTGTGTACATACATACACATAGGCTTATGCATGCACATTACTCAGGCAAAAAAGCATAAAGATTGGCATATATACATAGGTTCATAGGTTGATACTAGGCTATCGGCCCTAGGGATTATACAAGCCTAGCCATAACAGTTCCCCGGCTATTTTTCCATAGAATATTTACTTCCCTGGTCCCCTGTCTAGCAGGGCGACTGACGTGATCCCCGGGGTGAATTTCCTATCTCCCATCCAATCGTCAAGGGCAAACGAGGTGCTCTGCTTGACATGTATGGACATTCTATTCCAGAGTATGGGGAGTCTCTGGGACAGGAACCTATCCCTCCAGCATGTTTTGTTTATTGTGATGACTAGGTTTAGATCCCTGGAGCGTAGCATGTCCCAACAGCTCTGGGTTTGATATGGCCTTGTAAGTTACACAGAGATTGCCTCTGAGTAGACTATATGCGACAGAGTATAGCTGTTTTTTTAGGCTGTCAGCATAGGGCATCTGCTTTAAGCTTGTGATTCTTTTAGCGAGATATTTCTGCGGTCTTTCCAACTGTTGGCAGGTGTCTTGTGAGGTACATACCAAACGGAGCTTTGTACTCTATGATGGGTCTAATGAGGGATTAGTACAGTGGGACAATGACCTCCTTTTTTCTGTATGAAAAGCCGTTAGTGATGAGATGTGCCACATAGAATGATTTCCTGACTGTTGTGGTGATGCAGTTATTGAAGGGTGAGACCACTGTCTACCTGTATCCCCTAGGTCCCTTATCACACTTTCGGTGTTTAGCGTACTGCCACTTATGTGGTAATTCATGGGTACATGTTTTTTTCCCAAAGGGGATAACTATACATTTCTTGGTATTGAGCTTGAGCCCATGGCTTTGGCACCAAGCATCTGTCTCTGTAAGGCCCTTCTGTAGAAAACTCACGTCATTTGGGGATTCGATAATGGCTCCCAGTTTGCAGTCATCTGCGAGCTTTGTTAGCCAGAGTCCCTTAGTGTTGGCCTGTACTTCGGAGAAGTAGATGCCAAACAAGAGCGGTCCCAGGACTGAACCCTGAGGTACTCCACTTGTCACTTATCTGGTGCTAGATTTGGAGTCGGCTACTTTTACAGTGTGGGTTCTGTCATTAAGCCATTTGGCAACCCATCGAGTGACATAGGGATTAATATCCAGCTGAGTAAGTTTATCTGTGATTCCAGAGTGGAGGATGGTGTTGAAGACCTTGGAGCAGTCCAGATAGGCTGTGTGAACCGCCTTACCCTCGTCCACAGCTTTGGAGACTGCTTCGAAGAAGTCAGTCAGGTTGAGGAGACAAGATCGGCCCTTCACGAAACCAAACTGGGCGGGGTCCAGTGTTTGAAGGTTGTCAATATATTTGATGTCCTTCATGGATGCATCTGCAGTCATAACAACTGGGTTGTGATTTAATGATAATGATAATCACCAATGAGTTTGTTCAATGTTGTTTTGAACAAATTCATTGATTAATTGCACATATATATATATATATATATATATATATATATATATATATATATATGGTTCTACCTCAGTTAGTCGACACGCCGGAACATCGACATGGAAATCGCGAGCCCCAGAAGACCGACAGTTCAGAAGACCGACGCGACGGGCCCCAGAAGATCGACAGTTCAGAAGACCGACTCGATGGATGAAAGCACTGACGCCGAGGATGCCGACATGGGAAAAGGCTGTGTAAGTATGCGGTAGTGACGGACGTTAGGGTGCGAGTAAGGTAAGTGTGGATATTGACGGTCTGTGGGGATAGGGGTGGGTTAAGTGAGTTAGGGTTAGGGAGCGGGTCAGGTAAGTGTGCGGTAGTGATTGTGTTTGGGTTAGGGATGGGATAAGTGACTTAGGGTTAGGGAGCGGGTCAGGTAAGTGTGCGGTAGTGACGGACCCTAGGGTTAGGGTTTGGGTTAGGGTTGTAGGTAGTTGTGTATGTGAGGTTTAGTGTGGGTTTGTAGGGATTTTGGTGTGCTTGTGTTGTGTATGTGGTTTTTGGACAGGGAATGTGTTTTGTTTGTTGATTGTTGTGATTGTGGTGAGTGCAGTGTATGAGGTTTCGTGTTTGTGTACCGTCGGTTATTTCGTTGTCGGGCATGTGGGGTTTCGTGTTTTTGTACTGTCAGTTATGTGGTTTCAGTGATTGCGTTGTCGGTGTTTTGGGGTTTCGTTTGTCAGGTAGAACCATATGTATATATATATATATATATATATATATATATATGTATATGTATATGTATATATATCTAGATATATACTCAGAACACATGATTGAGTCATTTCAGAGGTAGTTACACAAATTAGGGTGTGGATAACAGAGTGGAAGACCAGGGCAGTAAAGTAATGTGATGAAGGCTACTTAGCACCCAGATGTGCTAAAAGTATAATTCCACTTTGTAGGATAACAGCAGAACTGTTTGTATTGTTGGGAAAGTGAATTGACAGAAAAATATGTATACAGTGCATGAGTGTTGTACTACATAATATTATTGTACTCCATAATAAGTCACTATGGCTACATTACCCTTTAAATGTTTAACTGACACTCAGCATTATGTCAGACTTTTGCATAGACCTAAAATGTGACATCAACATATACTGACCATACCTTGTGTGTACTGTTACGGACATTTGACAAGGTGATGGCAGTCCTATACTTGGACTGAGACAACACATCCTTGTTTTCATTTGATGCATTCAGGTATGGGTTGTAGCACTTTACAGCTTATCAACAGTGCATAGCAATGAGAGCAATCACAAGATGGTGACATATTGACTGGGAACACTTTTCTGTCACTGGCATGATATCTGCACACTAGCTGTCTAGACAATACATTTTGTGTGAGTAGAATATTTCTCATTCAGGGCTGGGGTGTGCTTGGGTCATCTAGAACTGTACTGGTAGGCCTTGTGTAAATGTTGTTGCTCGTTCATTTCCTGCTAAGTCTTCCAGGATGACAGTACTGCATCTGTATAAGTTTTTAGGTTTTGTCACTTCTCTGAACTAAACAACACTGTGTTATGTGATGCTATCATGTAGCCAGTGTACAGACGTGATTAATAGATCTGTGAACTGCGACCTGCATTATCTGATATGTATCATATCTGAAATTTATAGACATTCAAGAATGCCTAGAATTTCAAGTCTGTTAGTAACACATGCAGAGGCTGTTATTTTCAAACCACATGAATATAAACATAGATTGTGTTACGTGCGTACATACATACATACATACATAGAAAAGTAGCTGTTATAGCTTGTCAACATATAGGGATGTGAGAGTGTTCGATCTCGCCGTTTGTTCTTACACCTGGGTTCGGAGCCGATCCTCGGCTCCGTGTCGGCCGCTCTGCAAGCTCTGCATCGAGAAGAAGCTCGAGACCAACCTAACTCCCCCAATCCCCCTCTGCCTTTACCTCAGATCTAGTTTGCCGCTGCAGCGTTCGCATCACTTTGATGAGCTCGAGCAACCTTAAGCTAAGATTATATTTTTCTTATATTTCTAAGAAATTTTTTCTACAAAAATTTTATATTAAGTGACTGTGTGTGTGTGTTCGTAGTGTTTCGAGGAATTCTCGGTTCCATATAAAGTTCTCTTATACTTTATTAGAGTTTTCCCTCGGGGCCTACCCCACCCTTTACAGGATTGACTACTGGATTGACTTTTTTACTGGATTTGACTAAAGTTTCTGGATTAGACATTTTACTAACTTTTACTTTGTTAGCTATAACTAAGATTGTGACATGTCTGAGAAAGCTAAGTCTGGCTTTAAACGTTGCCAATGTGGGCAAAAGATGTCAGTGACTGATAATCATAGTTCCTGCGTCTACTGTCTTGGCCCTCTCCATCTGCAAGAAGACTGTTCAATTTGTCATTCTTTCAGTGGAAGGGTCATGACAGATAGGCGCAGGAAACTTATGGATAGGGGTCTTTTAAAACCTACCTTTCAAGAGGCTCTGGATGCATCAGACCAGGCATCCAAATCCTCGAAGGAGTCGAAGACGTCGGAGCCCAGGTCATCGGCTCCGAGCTCTTCAGTGAAAGTTCGATCACCGGTTCCACAGACTTCGGGGCCGAGTGTTGAACTATTGTCAGTTTCCGAGCCTCGAGTCTTGGAACCGGTGACAGAGCTACCTCCCCCAACACTGTTGAGGTCAGCTCCGTCTTCGATTCCTTCGACGCGCTCTTCCAGACCCCTCTCCGACACCGATGTAGACCGCGTGGTGCAGAAATTAATGGAGAATACGGCCTTATCCAAGCTCATCTCTGTCTCATCCCAGTTGGTGTCGAGACTCGAAGGCCTTCCCTTATCTCCATCTGTTCCTCCTCCGAAACCTATCCAGTCTTCGGAGCCGGAAGAGGCTGATCTGCTGATTGTGGAACCCTCGGTGCCAGAACCGTCTTTCGGTCGGCTCCGTTCACCTCGACTCCGTCGGATCCGGTACCGGAGTCTCGGAGCCAAAGATCCATCCTTGGGTCCGGGACTGAGAGTCGGACCGATGTTTCGGTTCCGACGCTCCCTCTCGGTGCCTCGGCTCGGATCGACTCGGCTCCGTCCTCGGGGTCGATGCCATCGGTGCCTGTCTCGGGGATTCTTCCTATTTCCTCGGAACCGGGAGATACCTCGACTCGGGACCCGGGGGCCTTCGACCTCATGAGGAAGGTGTTGTCTACCCAGACAACCACATCAGCAGAAACAGCTTCTCCTTCCCATAAAGGACCGCTATCCTCCTCTGCACCCACGGCTACATCTAAGCGTCGAGCACCTGTGTCTCAGCCACCCCTGGAGGGTGCCCCCTCTTCCTCGGAGGCTTCTTCGGATGCTCCCCCCGAGGAAGTTCCGAGGAAAAGATTGTGTAAGAGGAGACACTTAGATTCTCCACAAGAATCATTGACATCGGACACTGACTTAGATGAGTCAGAAGGGTCCCCAAAGTCACCCTCAGAGCATGTCTCTTTTTCGGACATCCTGGAGATCCTAAAGCAGAGAGGTGATTGGCAAGCCCTCCCCCCTTCTGAAGATGAGTCAGTTTTGCTGAAGGCATTCGGTGCTCGCCCTTCCTCCTCCTGGGTCACTCCGCCCTTCGATGAGTTGATGGAGCTGATTGCTCGAAGGGCGTGGGAGACGCCTGACACGGTGGAGCCAGTCCCTAGAAAGCCTAACAAATATATCACTGCCCCTCCGGATAAGGCTCATCTGACAAAGGGAGTGCCAGTGGACGCTATGGTGGTGGCAGCGGCCACGAAAAAGGAGATGCCTGAATCTTCCTCATCTGTCCATCCGCCTAACAGAGATTCTAGGACTATGGACAGGTATGGGAAGAGCATTTGTAGTTCAGCGGCTTTTTCTATGCGATCCCTGAACTATTTGACCCACTTCACACGTCTACAGAGGGATCTAATCAAAGAGTTGGGAGATACCCTCCAGGGTACTACAGATGCTGCTATTTCAGAAAAAGTTACAGCACATCTCAATACCCTTACGTCTATTGCAAACTCGTCCATGAGGCTGATATCTTACGCAGCCGAAGGATCGAGTAGGGCAGCAGCTTCAGCGATTGCTCTTCGTAGGCAATCCTGGATGCGCTTATGTTCATTTGCGGAAGCCTTCAAGTCTTCCTTTACTAACGCCCCATTTGATGGTGCCACTCTCTTTGGCCCCAAAGTAAAGGAGACCCTTACCCGGTGTGAGCAAGAGGGAAAGACTCTGTCTGCTGTCGGAGTCCGTTTTTCCACCCCATCCAGACCGTACCCCAAAGGGCAACGAGGTGGAAAAATGTGGTTTCGAAAACCCCAAGGATCTTTCCCAGGCACACAGGGTGATGCCCCTTCTAGAGGCAGAGGAGGGGGCAGAGGTGGAAGACGCCGCCCTGGCGGCAGAGGGGGTCCGCAAAACCAAGGTGACAGGGATACACCCCCTGGAAAACCTTTCCAGCACTCCTGAGAGGAGGCCCGACTGTCCTGCTCTGGAGGCAGTCGGGGGTCGCTTAGCTTTATACACGCAGGCCTGGCAAAGTCTTACATCAGACAACTGGGTAAAAAGCGTTGTTACCAAAGGATACAGAATACCCTTTCTAGTGCCCCCAATTCCGAAAAAAAGACTCCCAGATGTGCCGCCCCATCTGCGAGACCCTGCAGCTATAGAAATTTCAAAGCTGCTAGAAAAAAGAGTCATCCAACCAGTCCCAGCGGACCAAAGAGGATTCGGAACTTACTCAAGGTTCTTTTTAGTTCCAAAGAAGACAGGGGACTGGAGGCCGATTCTGGACCTAAGCAACCTCAATACCTTCGTCAAGAAAGAAAAGTTCCGAATGGTCACGCTTCAATCGATCCTTCCATTTTTACAGAAGGACGACTAGATGTGCTCAATAGATCTGAAGGACGCATGCTACCACATCAAAATGGCCAGGGCGTCCAGGGATCACTTGCGCTTCCGGCTGGGAGCCAGCCATTTTCAGTTTCGAGCCCTGCCCTTTGGTCTGACCTCAGCCCCCAGGGTTTTCACCAAATGCATGGCAGTGGTGGCGTCTCACCTGAGACGCCTGGGATTCCAGATGTTTCCATATCTGGACGACTGGCTCCTTTCTGCCACCACCCAGCGTCAACTGATTCAGGCCAGGGATTACACACTACAGCTTTGTGTTCATCTCGGAATTTCCGTAAACTTCGAAAAATCTTCACTACAGCCATCACAGCATATCTCATTCATAGGAGCAGAATTGGATACGCATCATTTAATTCTAAGACTTCCTCCAGAAAGGATAGCCGCACTACAAAGCCACATATTTCTTCTTCTGTCATCCAGAAAATCCCCAGCAAAACTGGTGCTGAAAGTTTTGGGTCTCATGGCAGCTTCTCTCATTGCGATACCATTGGGAAGACTGCACATGAGAGTGCTACAATGGCTACTGTTTGCACAATGGTCGTTCCAACAGCTACCTCTGACACACAAAATTCTGATCACAAACACATGCAAATCACACCTAGCCTGGTGGCTCCGGACTTGCAACCTTTCCAGCGGAAGACCATTTGTGCTACCCACACCGACAGCTACGGTGACCACGGACGCTTCCCTGATAGGGTGGGGGGGCATCTTTCAGGGACAGACAGTCCAAGGCGAATGGACCAATTTAGAGTACAATCTGCACATCAATGTTCTAGAGTTGAGGGCAGTGTTTCTACCATTGCAACACTTTGCTCCCCTTCTTCCTCTAGGGACTATTGCAGTTCAGACGGACAACATGTCCGTAGTCTGGTACATAAGCAAACAAGGGGGAACCAAGTCTTATCAGCTATGCAGAGAGGCCATGAGAATCTGGCAATGGGCGGAGTCCACGGGTTGCTTTCTGATTGCAACGCACATCCCGGGGTCATCCAACGTCATAGCCGACAGGTTGAGCAGAGCAATCCTGTTGCCTCACGAGTGGTCCCTCAAACAGTCAGTTGCGAAGAAGATTTTTCGCAAATGGGGCCAGCCTTCTTGTGATCTTTTTGCGTCTCCAATGAACGCCAAATGCAGGAGCTACTTTGCCCTATTACCCCCTCCAGGGGAAGTCCCCAGGGACGCTGGTTCACGATTGGCCCCCGGGTCTCCTGTACGCTTTTCCTCCCTTTCCCCTGATTGCAAAGTTTCTGCAGAAAGCCAACAACCTGCAAAGGACGATTATCCTCATTGCCCCATTCTGGCCTCGTCAAATCTGGTTTCCCTTTCTTCTAGCACACCGCATTCGGGGGCCCTGGATCCTGGACCCGGAGCCAGATCTACTGACCCACTCGTCAGGGGCTCCCCACCCCTCGCTTCTGTCACTCCAACTACCAGCTTGGCTGCTCCGCTTCCCTACTTAGCCAGGTCTGATCTTCTTTCACCTGCAGTTCAGAATATATTAGTGGCTTCTCATAAAGCTTCCACTACAAAGACCTACACTAGTAAATGGAAGCGCTTTGTTTTCTGGGCAAATACACAACATTTGGACCCTGTTATAGCTCCTTTAAATAAGATCTTTGAGTTTTTAACCAAATTATTCCACCAAGGAGCTTCTCCTGCCACTTTAAGAGTGCAATTGGCTGCCATTTCCAACTTTCATGTGGAAGAATGTGGGGCCCCTATTATGGCTCACAGACTTTGTAAGTCCTTTTTAAAAGGATCTTTCCATATTAGACCACCAGTTAGAACTCCTACATCTCCTTGGAATCTGAACCTTTTATTATCTAAATTGATGTTACCTCCGTTTGAACCAGCCTCCTCTTGTCCATTGAAGTATTTGTCGTGGAAGACCCTCTTTTTGGTGGCCATTACATCGGCTAGGCGGGTGTCAGAGCTTCAGGCTCTTTCTATTAAACACCCTTATCTGATCTTTCACTCTGACAGAGTATCTCTTCGCACTAATCCATCCTTTCTCCCCAAAGTTTGCTCTATTAATAACATTAATTAATCCATTGAACTCCCTACCTTTTTCAAAAATCACTCCAATAAGTTGGAGTATATGTTACACAAATTGGATGTTCATAGACAACTTAGATTTTACCTGGATAGAACAAAGGATCACAGGAAATCAGATCAACTTTTTGTAGCCTTTGCAGACAGCAGGAGAGGTGTAGCAGTTACTAAATGAACCCTTTCCAAATGGCTTACTGATTGCATTATATTTGTTTATGCTACTTCGGAACAAACTTTACCTGTCAAACCCAAGGAGCACTCTACAAGATCAGTATCTACATCCCTGGCTCATGCAGCTCGCTTACCATTAGACACTATTTGTGCAGCTGCTACTTGGTCTAAACCACATACTTTCATTTCTCATTACAAGGTAGACAGGGTTTCTAGGAACAGGGCAACCTTTGGTTCCACTGTGCTCAAGAACGTTCTCCTGTGAGTTCCTCAGGGACATGGAGCTAGGGACGCTACCCAGGTGTAAGAACAAACGGCGAGATCGAACACTCTCACATTTAGAAGTTATGTCCTTACCATAACGTTCCATGTGGAGTGTTCATCTCGCCTTTGTTCTTACATTCCCACCCTCCCACCCTCAGGAAGAACGTACAGTTTGGTGCCTGGTTTGGTTTATCCTGCTTCTGCTTTCGCAGTTGTTGTGTATATATGTATATATATATATATATATATATATATATATATATATATATATATGTATAGATGTTCTTGCACTTATGTTTTTTGGCATGAATGTGTTTCTCTCTCTGACTTCTGGTTTCCTTGCAAGCTAGATCTGAGGTAAAGGCAGAGGGGGATTGTGGGAGTTAGGTTGGTCTCGAGCTTCTTCTCGATGCAGAGCTTGCAGAGCGGCCGACACGGAGCCGAGGATCGGCTCCGAACCCAGGTGTAAGAACAAAGGCGAGATGAACACTCCACATGGAACGTTATGGTAAGGACATAACTTCTAATTATTGATGGCATGAGATGTTGGTTCCAGCACTTAATTTTTACTGCCTTAGTAAAAGTACCCCTGTAATTCTTCTTCTTTCAGCTTTTCTCGATTAGGGGTCTTCACAACGGATCACCTGTCTGCTCATGATTGGCAGTGGAGTTTTTACGATGTCTAGTTGCCAGCCCGGCGCCCAACCTTCCACAGAAGGCACACATGCGCACACACTCACACCTAGGGCCAATTTAGTGTCCAGTCCACCTACAACATGTCTTTGGGAAGTGGGAGGAAACCGGAGCACCCGGAGGAAACCCACGCGACCACAGGGAGGGTATTAAGACTCCGCACAGAAGGCACCCCAGCCGAGGATTGAACTGGAGAACCTCTTGCTTTGAGGCGGCAGCGCTAACCGCTGCACACCATTACCTACTATAATATACTAGGAATAGTACTGAAAACTATATGGTGAAATGTATAGAATGCAGCATTTGCTTCAGCTTTCAAATGCTAATCAGTGTAAATTAACTGTACTTCAGTCAAACAGTCAGGAAAGATGTGAAAGTTGAAAATATTTTACCACAATGAATGATAGGAAAAAAGTGAGAAAAGAAATCCAGTAGGATGGAATCAGTATTAGACAAATAGTTATGGTGTGATTTCTGAAGGACAACATACAGCATCAGCTAATGAGAAAATACTTTTAGAACAGTGATTAGATTCAGTTCCAAAGCTGTTTGACATTTTTAGAAAAAAGATGAAAAATATTTTATTATTTTAGTATATTTGGATATTTGTTAGTCAACATGTTTCTTTGCAAGGCACAACTGTCCAAAGCAATGCTATGCTGTAAAATGAGGGAAAATCTGTATGATTATAAAGGCCCACCTACATCATCACTCACATGCACACACTAACAAACAACACGAATAACAGACTATATGAAAAATAATTGTTAGTGGAGGGAAAAAGATTTGTAGCAGCACACATGAAAAATACTGTTGCCTAGGCTTGCATACTTAGACACATTTTTGCAAAAACATGTACATAGTAAAATAGCTATCACTTCAAAGAGGCTCTAGGTCTATTTGTGACAAAATAGCATCTCTAGCTGAGTAAAATCCAGTCATTCAGCAAATCTAATTGCTCATGAGTGGGAGAAGGAAAACAGAAAAGGACAAACTGGCTGCAACTGTAAATTCTAAGCACTTCCTCTAACAACCCCCCCCCCCCTCCCCCAGAGTTTGTGTAATCTGACCTGCAGTATGCTAAAAAGGCTCTCTGAAAACCTTTCCTCTAGCTGAACATGTGACTTGAGTACTAAAATGTAAACAAACTCCTTTAGCAAAAAATCTGAGATAGTGCCCCTTTAAAATAATGTTATTTCAGCTGATTCTAGCTTCCAGATCAATAAGTTTCTGTTGGGTATCTGATGTTACTGCATTCTGAGTGTTTAGATTCTCTTATGGTTTTCAGATTAACATTTTGTTAGCTTGTGTTTTAGCTTCAGTTTCATCCATATATTCAGCTATATGGCTGGATAGTTCAGAAAAGTTTTATTTTGCATTCTGTAGTGGTAAGAGGGCTAGTTTTAATTCATCCATGTGGAGATTAGATTCCAATTTTTGTTTTACAGTAGTTTTAGTAGATTCTTGCTGTTTGGCTGTTTTTTGCCTTTTTGCTATAACTTCCTTTTCAGGTGAAGCTGTTGCTGATGGTTTCATTTTTGAAGTCTGATTTTCCATTCCTTCTGCTTCCTTGGACATCTTTTATAATGCAGTCTGAGGTTTCAGCTATTACTGTTTCTGCCTTCAGGACCAAGTTTACAAGTGGTGAAGAGTCTCTTCCTTTCTTGTTTAAATCCCCAATATTCTTTAGAACAAGTGTGTGAAAATCTTTTTTCCCCAAATCCAGTTATATTCTATGTTTATCTTCACATCTGCAGCACTTTATCAATGAGTATTTGGCTTAAGCTATATTATAGTTGAATTTTGTTAGGAGCCTCATGGAGAGTGTGCTCAGTGGATGTCCACCATCTTGGAATCCCCTGTCATTTTAAATTTTTTTGATAGTTTCCCTCCAAATAAAACAATCAATCCTGTAAACTGAAACTATTCAACTATTGTGCTTCATCCTTGTGAACCGTACCCGATTGTTTTATTGTAGACCATAGTGCCTATTAATTGTCTTTTTTTTTGTTAGTTTGTTTTACTGCTTTTTACTCTCTCCTCTTGTTGGATCTCAAAAACATTACAAATATATTGGGTCTTTGCTAGCTACTTGTAAAGTAGAATAATAAATGCTTTTTATTGCATGTATGATGCCTGCTTCTGTGCATTTAGTTTTCTAATGGACTTCCTTTCTGCTTTTGAACATGGCATTCTTACCTTTTAGGTTATGTGTTGCAGATGTATCCAGCTGTCTTTCCTTAGGAACAAAATTAGACAAACAGTGATGTAACCATAATACACATGCCTAGTCCTATACACCTTTAAGCAGATGCACTTAGTTATTCTCACCTTTTCTGAGCATTTAATGCCCGTTCCCCAACTCGCAGGTCTGTACACGGTCACCCTGTTATGAAGTTGAGTCTGCACATCTAATCATAAAAAAGTAACCAGATTATTACTTTGACCTGTAGTGGCAATGACAACCTATTCTATAGGCTGGGAATACTTTGACAGTTGCTTTAAAATGTATTTTTGCACTTGACAGTTTACATTTTATCACTATCCCATATGGCACATAAAGCGCCAAATAGCATTTTCCCCCAGTTGGTGAGTATTTTTCCTCTTACATTTAATAAATTACAGCACTCATTAAATTAGTTTTTCCTAAGTTGATAACACTGAAAGTTAGATAATCTTTAACCTTAGAGACATCAACACAGTGAAAATGTGAAATGTGTCCATAGACTTCAACGGACACGTTCTGCGCCCATTAAAGTTTGTGGAAGACCTCTTATTTGACGTCACTAAGGGAAATTTGGGCCAAGGTTTGAATAAAAAGTAAGCTTTTTACTCAAAACATGGCCCAAATAAATACGAAACGATCAGTGCAAGATGCATATCAGCAGTTAAATCATCATTTGCTGCTATACAATCTTATTGTGACAATACACTTTAAACAGGTAAGCCCACTAGACATCTAGAGCCACTTTTCAGGGCAGCAGTGTTGAGTGACTTGCTCATTGTCGCATGCTGTGGGAATCTTGCCCAGGGCTGCTGCTTCTGTGCTAAACTGCCAGCCTTCTTTTCTAAACAAATACCCGTTTCACTCTTTTTGATGCACACATGCATAGTTTTGCAATGAGTTTAAACTGTTTTCATGGATCTTTCCTCTGACTGTAGAGTAACTTTTTTGTAATTTGTAAACCTTTGGGAATACTGACTCTGCTTGTCTTTGTTGTTAACAAAGAGCATTTGTTTCTTCTGAATCCATCTACAGTACAGCATGCGAAGACGATAAACTATTAGAACGTTCTGTCCCCCGTACTAATATCCAGTTCCACCTTAGATGACTCTCTAATAATAACATCTGGTCCTACTGTCCAGGCAGTATGTCATCTGTTTTATCACCATAGGCACAGGTTTACAGTAGATATAAAAAGTTTACACACCTCTGTTAAAATGCCAGGTTTTTGTGATATAAAAAAATGAGACCACAATAAATCATTTCAAAACTTTTCTCACCTTTAATGTGACCTATAACCAGTAAAATTTAATTGAAAACAAGTCTGTTGGGGGAAAAATATAAAAAATAAAAAACATACAGTAAGCTGGTTGCATAAGTGTGCACACCCTTAAACTAATACTTTGTTGAAGCACCTTTTGATTTAATTACAGCATTCAGTCATCTTGGGTACACACCTGCCATCAATTAAAAAGACTGATTAACCCCAAATAAAGTTCAGCTGTCCTAGTAGGATTTTCCTGACATTTACTCAGTTGCCTGCTACAACAAAAGCCATGGTTCGCAGAGAGCTTACGAAGCATCTCATTGTTGAAAGATGTCATTCAGGAGAAGGTACAAAAAAATTTCCACAGCACTGGATATATCATGGAACACAGTGAAGACAGTCATCAAAAAGTGGAGAAAATGTGGGGCAACAGTGATGTTGCAAAGAACTGGACGTCCCTTCAGAATTGATGAAAAGACCAGATGAAAACTGGTCAGGGAGGCTGCCAAGTGACCCACAGCAACACTGAAGGAGCTTCAGGAATTTCTGGCAAGTACTGGTTGTGTACTACATGTGACAATCTCCCGTATTCTCCATATGTCTGGGCTATTGGGTAGGGTTTAAAGACAGAAGCCTTTTCTTACACAGAAAAACATCCAGGCCCGGCTAAAATTTGCAAAACAATACATCAAGTCTCCCAAAAGCATGTGGGAAAATGCGTTATGGTGTGATGAGACCAAGGTTGAACTTTTTGGCCACAATTCCAAAAGGTACGTTTGGTGCAAAAGCAACACTTCACATCACAAAAGAACACCATTGCCACAGTGAAGCATGATGGTGGCAGTATCGTGCTTTTGGAGTTGCTTTTCTTCAGCTGGAACTGGGGCTTTGGTCAAGGTGGAGGGAATTATGAACATTTCCAAATACCAGTCACTTTTGGCCCAAAACCTTCAGGTATCTGCTAGAAAGCAGAAGATAAAGAGGAACTTCACATTTCAACGCAACAATGACCCCAAGCATACATCCAAATCAACAAAAGAATAGCTTCACCAGAAGAAAATTAAAGTTTTGGAATGGCCCAGCCAGACCGAAGACCTAAATCTAATAAAAAATCTGTGGGGTGACCTGAAGAGGGCTGTGCACAAGAGATGCCCTCGCAATCTGACAGATTTGGAGTGCTTTTGCAAGGAAGACTGGGCAAATATTGCCAAGTCAAGATGTACCATGCTGATAGACTCCTACCCAAGAAGACTGAATGCTGTAATTAAATAAAAAAGTGCTTCAACAAATTATTGGTTTAAGGGTGTGCACACTTATGCAATCAGCTTATTGTGCGTTTTTTTATTTTTTATATTTTTCCCCCTAACAGATTTGTTTGTTTTGCAATTGAATTGTACATTTTATAGGTCACATTAAAGGTGGGAAAAGTTTTGAAATTATTTATTGTGGTCTCTCATATATATCACAAAAACGTAGCATTTTAACAGGGGTGTGTAAAATTTTTATATCCACTGTATATAATAAGATGGTTAACATTCTTCAGACTGATATGTACGAGTTGGTGTCCAAGAACCAACTGAACGATGCATATAAGTGGATACATTCTCAGATTCGGGACATGTTTATTTATAGGAAAATAGATTTGGGTCTGCATAATTAAATATGATAGCCCCGATGACTCCTGTCATCTTTGGAGTTGCTGAAGTCCACAAGGATTTAAATAATCCACCTATGCGTCCTGTTGTGGATAGGAGAAAGTCAATCACCTACTCCTGCTTAAATACCTGGATTACAAATTGAAAGAGCTATTAAAGATGAAAAACAAATTTGCAGACTCCTGGAGTTAAAGTACAATTAACCAGCTAGAGTTTAGAGCATGTATTATTGACTGTTGATATTAAAGATTTGTATTCAGTCATACCCAATAATATAGGAATGCAGTGGGTGACTGAACTTTTATTAATGAAGGGTTTAACACAGGAAGGCATTAATTTATGTGAGGAACTGATGGATATAGTACTTTATAATAATTTCTTGTATTTTGATGGTAAATATTCCAAAAAAAACCACAAATGTAGTATTAAGAAAGATAAGACAAATAACCCATTAGCTAAACATTTACATACTAACCACATTAGCTAAACATTTACATACTAACCAGGGTCACCATTTCAAATGTATGGTAATTGATAATGTTAAAAATAACATCAGAGGGGGGTCATGGACCTTAAATTTGGAGAAAAAAGAATTGATATGGTAGATTTTGCTGATTGCGTATGCTTGGCCGGGTTTAAATGAATATTCCTCGATTAACTGCTTATTGAAAATTTAAGTTTCAGTTAGATTAATGTGAATTAATATAGAATGACTTTTAATAATAAAAGGGAAGGACACCCTAGGAAGTTAAGTCTGTACATTTGTAATGTTTTATAGTTGCATTTATTTGTGTTAGCTAAAGTGTCCTTTTTATTCTAGTATTTTCATTCTATTAATTTTTGTTGGGTATTTATTAAATGGATGCATGGATTTTTGTATTATATCAGTTATAAATGTGGTTGTGTTTTCTAATATACATGTTTTTAGTCAGGAAAAGTAGGAGCTGTTTTTAATAGGACTTTGTATTGTTTTTGCTTGTGTTAATACTATCAATTTTTGGCAAACTTTATGAATGTTTTTATTGATTTATTAAATGAAATCATATATTAAGTTTTTTTTGTGGGTAAAGGTGTATGCTTTATAACTTTAAAGGTAGGAGGGTTTAAGACCGATGAGGTCAGTATTTGATTTGCCACTTGATTATTCTATGGGTGTTTTAAACTAGTGAATTAGACTTTTTGGTTGCTTAATGAAGTTTATTTTACAACAAGTGGACAAAAGCGCTTTTGAGTGTATAATAAATATCATAAGCATTCTATAGCTATGTCAAGAGTCTAGATGGCAACACTCAGATCTGCTCTGAGTTACAGCACAAAGGCATGAAAATTACAGAGCCAACTGATATTGCCAACATCCTGGCAGATCGGTTCAGTGCTAACTTTACCCCCCTCTCACCCCCTAAAGGGCCCATATCTATAGAGGAAGAATGCAGAGTCCCTGTAATCACAACTACGCAGGTAAAAGCTGCACTCTCTAAAGCCAAAAACACAGCATCCATGGGACCGGACAACATCCCAGGCTGCGTTTTACACGAACTTCAGAGCGAACTGGCTCCCCACTTAAGCACCATGTTCAATAATAGCCTCCCATCAGGCTTTGTGCCCACTGAATGGCACACAGCAACAGTTATCCCACTCCACAAAGGGGGAGCACCACTGATCCCGGGAACTGCCGACCTATTAGCCTGACGAGCCTGGTCTGCAAGGCCATGGAACGTGTCATCATGGAACTTGTAAACAAAGACATTGGTAACCTCCAAACTCTGGATCCCACCCAGTTCAGGTTTGTGAAAGGCAGATCATGCCTCCTGAACCTGATTGACTTCTTTGAGGCAGTCACCAAAGACGTGGATGAGGGTAAGGTGGTTCACACAGCCTATCTTGACCTTACCAAGGCTTTCAACACCATCCCCCATTCTGGAATTATAGCTAAACTAGGTATAAATCCCAACGTCATAAGATGGGTTGCCAACTGGCTCACTGACAGAACTCACACTGTAAAAGTTGCAGACTCCAAATCTGACCTCAAGGCAGTGACAAGTGAAGTGCCACAGGGTTCCGTCCTGGGACCTCTCCTGAAGTACAGGCTAACACAGAAGGCCTCTGGGTGATGAAGTTCGCAGATGACTGCAAACTAGGAGCCATAGTCAAGTCCCCAAATGATGTGGACATCCTACAGAAGGGCCTCACTGAGACAGATGCCTGGTGTCAGAGCCATGGCCTCAAGCTCAATGCCAAAAAGTGCATTGTCATCCCCTTTGGTAAAAAGTCTGTACCCAAGAACTACCACATAGGCAGCAATCTACTTAACACTGAATGCGTGATAAGAGACCTTGGGACCCAGGTGGGCAGTAATCACTCTTTGATAGTCACATCACCACAGTAGTCAAGAAGTCCTTTTACGTGGCACACCTCATCATAAAAGGGTTCTCATCCAGGAAAAAAGAGGTCATTGTTCCCCTCTACTCAACACTCATTAGACCCATTATAGAGTACAACGCCCCTTTTGGAATGTACCTCACAAGACATCTGCAGCAACTGGAAAGGCCACAGAAGTACCTCATAAAGAGGATTACTGGCCTCAAACAAATGCCCTACACTGACTGCCTCAAAAAAACTCCAGCTTTACTCTGTAGCATATTGCCTACTCCGAGGTGATGTCTGCCTAACATATAAAGCTATATCAAACCCAGAGCTGTTGGACATGCTACACCTTGGTGGCCTAATGGTTAAGGTGTTTGCCTTACAAACACAAGGTGCAGGGTTTGAGTCTTACAAGAGATAATTGGCTAGGCTTAAAATGGTTGCCAAGGGCAGTTAGCTTAGTACTATTATTCATGCTGACCATTGGCAGTTGGCGTCACCCATTTTATTAGCCGTTAGCTGAAGTCCTCTTAGTAGAAACTTGCCGGGCTTAAAGGAGATTTCAGTTATATTAAGTTAGCTATTGTGGCCAGAAAGGAAAATAGAGGGTGGTGGTTAACTAGCTACAAAGTGGTAATTAGTATTTGTATTGATTTGGACATTTTGTAGTGCAAATGTGGTGTCTTGAGGAATCTGTCATGAGGTGACTATTTCCTTAACATATACTGATACTCCCTCCACAGTGGCCATTTGGTCTGTAGGTGAGATAGACACTATCCCAAGGAACAGGAGGAGTGCTTTCATTACTCAGAAACTGTGTCTCTGTAAGGACACTTATATGAATGTGTTCAAGTTGCAGGAGATCCTCGATTTTGGGCATTTTATTATTTAGACTCCTAGCACTGAGTAAAACCTCCTGGCAGTTTGCAGTGAAACTCTGAAACAAGTGCTAGCATGGATTTTACATGGGGAGCAAGTCAAGCTATGTACATATTTAGGGGCGTAACAATTTTAATTTCAACATGTACCATTTCATCAGGGTTTCCTCCCACATTCCGAAGACATATGCAGTAGGTGAACTCAACACCAAGTGTGTGTGTGTGGTGTGGAATAACTACTGCAGCAGGACTTGCCACCCAGCAGTGTAAACCTTGGCTCTAAATGATGGTCACTTTTGAAGTGACACCCCAACCTCATCTACAAAATGGGAAAAAATTAATTGTTGATGGACAGATTGTCATTTCATTGTTCTACTTTTGGTATTAGATTTTCAGTAAGTTGACATGGACTATGTATGTCTGTATATATACACACGCATGTGGGTGTGTTATGTATTATATATTTTTATATATGTGTATATATATATATATATATATATATATATATATATATATATATATTTATTTATATATGCACACACACACACACACACACACACACACACACACACACACACACACACACACACACACACGTGTGTATGGATCTACTTCAAAACACTGAAATTTCATAACGTTGAAATTCAAGACATTGAGCCCAAAACATTGAAATCCCAAAACACTGAAAACCCAAAATAATGAAAACTCAGAACATTGAAAGTGTACGTCATAACATTGAAAACTACAATGTACATGTAAATAACATCCCTTCCACCTATAACAACACCTAACTAGCAAACACACTTTATAGTACATTTCTGCAGGGGGGAAAGCCCCCCCCTGCAACCCGCCATGTGGGGGGCTCTGCATCCCTCACCCCCATAAGTTAAATATACCAACTACAAGATTGCACTGCAGTGGAAAAGAGCAAATTTCCTATCCTCACAGCGTTGTTGCCTCACAGCAAGACGTTGTCCTGTTCGATTCTCAGCTAGTGTGTCTTCTGTGGAGACATGCGTGAATGGGCGTACCTTCGTTGAAGGTTGTGCATTAGGGCCGGCAACTCAGCACGTAAAAATAAACTGCCAATCATTAGTGGTCCGGAGTTCCGCTGTGGCAAGCCCTAACCGGGAAAAGCCGAAAGACACAACAGCTGTATCACGATCACCATACACTGAGGTTAAGAAATTAACTTTTTTCCACTGTTAATTTACAGGTATTGTGCAGGAGGGCTTACTGCCTTGCAGAAATGTAGTAAGTGTGTTTGTTAGGTGTTATAGGTGAAGGGGATCTTGTTTACACGTTCATTGTAGTTTTCCATGTTAGAAAGCACACTTTCAGTGTTCTGAGTGTTCATTGATGTTCATCGTGCATACAGCTGCAGTAATCACAGATGGGTTCTCTGCCGTCAGGCAGGTCCTCGGTCGGCCGAATTCCAAAGTCTTGGTCCGCCGTCGGTTGTTGTCGCTTTCTTTCCTGACATCAGTGCGACAGGGGTATACAAGACACAGCCGACGCCATTTTCTCCAGTCTTTTTTGCCACGCGGTGCCCGAAGCAGAAGCAGTTCGCAAGTGCCGGTCGGCCAGCTCCTGAATTTACGAAAAATTGGAAACCGAAGTCTTCTTTAAAGCTAAGTACCCCGTTGGGGAAACTTTTCTTGCCTCAGACCGATGTCAGACAAAGTTAACAATTGTATTTGTTGTGGGAAGCAAATACCGCATAAGGATTTCCATTCCCTCTGCATACCTTGTTTAGGCCCAGACCACGACGTCTCGGGCTGTCGCTTTTACGCTACTTTCAATAAACACACTATTAAGCGTCGGGCGGAGTTCACCCAACACTTTTTTGGTAAAGCCTTTGATTATAAAATCTCGTTGGAGACTCCGACTACCGTTTTGTCCAAAAAACGCAAGGACAAGGACCGACACGCGAGGTCCGCGGTCTCCACCGACACAACGCCAAAACCGGCTGCACGTGGTCCGGTTCTCAGCGAGACACCTATGCAGCCCCTGACTACCGACGACACTTCTTTGGCGGTGTCTTTTGTAACCGCGACCGTAGGTACCTCGGCCCTTACCCAGACTATAACCACCGAAGCCACTGTGAGTGTTGAGCCTCCTAATGTGGACAGGTCCACTTCCACCCATGGTGTCTTTAGACCCTCATCTTCCTTTTCCATTTAGGCCTTTACTAAGTCCAAATCAGCCATGCATCCCAAGAGGCCTGTTGCACAGGCCCCATCTCCAGGCCCCATGCCTAAAAAGCAGATGCTAAAAATGGCTGAGGATTTAATTACTCTTATCAGGGGTTCCCAACCCCCTCCAGACAAGAGACCCAGAGTGGAGGAAGATTCTCCCTCTTCTGACCAGGGCTCCATTTTCTCAGAACATTCTGATGTAGAGGAACACTCGTACTCCCCTTTTGAAGATTCTGATGCAGAACAGTCCATTCCTTCTGTATCTCCCCCAGAGGATTTTTCTTTTGGGGAAACCTTGCACACCTTGAGGGAACACTTCCATTGGGAAGGCCAAGAGTTTTCTGATTCCAAGAAAAGGCTTAGGGAATTTCTTTTGTTACCTCAACACAGACCTCTGGCGATACCTCCGGTCTTGGACATACTTGATGATGTTTACTCGGAGGCTTGCCTTAATCCGGATTCCCTGCCTCCTGCCCCTGTCAAGCCTGATAGGTACTACAGAGTTCCTAACTCTCACCAATTTCTTTACAGAAGCCATAATGCTGACCCTGAAACCATTTCTCAAGGCCCCAAGTGAATGAAGGCCTCTACTGCTAAGAATCCACTACCTTCCGAAAGAGAGTCTAGATCCTTAGAAAGGTGGGGAAAAAAGGTATATACCTCGGCCACCCTAGCCATGAGGGCCTTAAATTGTCAGTTCCATATGCTTAAATATCAGCAGTTTCTGTTATCATAATTAAGAAATAAAATGTCTCAACCTGAACAACCAGATTTGAAGGAATTGCAGGATATGATGCATAGTGCAGAACAAGTGGGTAAACACACCTTACAATGTGGCTATGATGCCTTAGAGGCCTCAAGTAGAGCTGCTGTTACAGGATCAGTCATTCGTAGACATGCCTGGCTTAGGGAACAAATCTTGCCTGATCATGTTAAAGCTAAACTACTAGATGCTCCTTTACAAAAGGATGTACTATTTGGTACTAATGCTGAGGAGATACTACGGAAAATGGAAGAAAAAGCTAAATCTATGCAAACTGTCAAAGCTTTTCTACAGGTACAACCACCACGTTTTAGCAGAAATTGGCCTTCTAAAAACTGGTCCTTTCCAGCCACGGACAAGCCCCAAAGAGGTAGATACAGGCGCACAAGGGGCAGAGGACAATCTCAAGGATCATATAGAGGCAGACAATGGCAAACTCCAACACCAAGAGGTGGCGAAGACAGTGCACAACAATACAGAAAACAAACCCAATGACTTCCTCCTTTTCATGCCAAGCAAGTCTCAGCTGGCAGCACCCTTGGGAGGAAAGCTGGCATTATTTACAAGAAATTGGCATATTATCACAACAGACAAATGGATCCTGGACATTATAAACAGAGGCTACAGATTTCATTTTCACACTCTTCCAAAAATGAGAGGCATGCCAAACCTGCCACACAATCAAAGGGCAGAGGCACAAATACAAATTTCAAAGCTCATGGACATGAAAGCTATTCAAGAGGTACCCACTCACGAACAAGGTCAAGGTTTTTATTCCAGACTATTTCTGGTACCAAGGAAAGGAACCGACTGGAGACCCATTTTGGACTTATCCATCCTAAATACATTTCTACTCGTACCAAAATTCAAGATGCTCACATTACAGCAGCTTCTTCCCATGCTGAGCAAGGAGTTTTGGCTGGTAACATTGGACCTCAAGGAGGCATACCTGCATGTCCCAATCAGACAAAGCTGCAGAAGATACCTCAGATTTCTTGCAGGTTCAATCCACTATCAATTCTCTGCATTGCCCTTTGGCTTATCTACTGCGCCCAGAGTATTCACGAAATGCCTGGCATCAGTAATTGCCTACTGCAGACTTTAAGGGATACAAATTTACCCTTATTTGGACGACTGCCTGATCCAAGCGGACAGCAAGCACATACTTCTGGAACATCTGGCTTATGTAACACGGTTATTAAATTCTCTGGGATACACAGTCAACAAAGAGAAATCCAGGCTAACACCATCTCAGAAAATAACTTTCCTGGGTGCCAACTTGGACACAAACACCCAGATGGCCTACCTCACGCCAGAAAAACAGGGGCAACTAACTCAGTACTTCAAAATACTAGCAAATTGTACCAGGCTCACTGCAAGGAAAATCCTGCAGGCTCTGGGCTTCATGGCATCTTGCATTCTTTTAATCCCATGTGCAAAGTTGCACATGAGGAAACTTCAATGGTACCTAAAAAACCTATGGTCTCAACACAGCCACAGTTTGGAAACAATAATACCAATAATCCCATGTTTGCAAAAGGAATTTCTATGGTGGGCCCAAGCATGTCAAACAAACACAGGTCTTCCATTCTGCAAGCCTCAAGCAAATCAAGTCATCACAACAGATGCCTCAGACTATGCCTGGGGGGCGCACATGACAGACAGGTGCATTCAGGGCAAATGGTCCCAAAAGGAAAAGCACCTTCACATCAATCAAAAAGAAATGCTAGCAGTGATAAATGCAATTACAGCTTTCAAGGACCTCCTGCATCCAGGGCAATTATTGATAAGAACAGACAACACCACAGTAATGTGGTACATAAACAAACAAGGAGGAACACATTCCTACCCCCTGTGCAGACTAGCCATGTCACTTTGGAACTTGGCTCTGGAATGGCAAATCGAACTTCAAGCACAGTACTTGCCAGGTTTGGAAAACACGCTGGCAGACAACCTAAGCAGAATTATGACAGACCCACACGAATGGAAGTTGAATCCTTAAGTGTTTACAAATATAATCCAAGCGTGGAGAAGGCCAGACATGGATCTCTTCGCCTCCCACAGGAATCTTCAATTGGAAAAGTTCTGTTCAAGGACCTTTCATCCAAAGGCCTGGAGAGTGGACGCCCTTTCTTTCAGTTGGGCAGCATGGACAGTTTACGCTTTCCCACCTTTGCCTCTTCTGCCCAAAGTGCTCTTGAAAGCAAGAGCAGACAGACCAAAGATGATACTGATTGCGCCAGACTGGCCAAGACAACACTGGTACCCTCTCTTGAGGAGCCTAACGCATACTCCTCCCTGGTCCCTACCGCTAATGCCTCTTCTACTGACTCAGCACAGCTACAAAACTCTTCACAGCCAGCTGAAAACACTCAATCTCGCTGCATGAAAAATTCCTTAACACCACAACAGATCCTACTCTCCAAAGAGGTGCAGGATGTCATTCTGGAGGCCAGAAGGCCATCTACTAGAAAGGCTTACTCCGCAAAATGGAAACGGTTTTGCTCTTGGAATGAGAAAAAAGGCCAGGATCCCAGAAAACTGAATTTGCCTCAGATATTACAGTATCTAGCTGAGCTGTTGAACAGTGGACTTTCATTTTCCTCCATAAAAATTCATGCCTCAGCCATTTCTGCAGAATTCAACACTGATCCACCTTTATTCTCTCACCCACTCTTAAGACAGTTCCTCAGAGGGGCTAAGAATATAAGACCTCCAAGGAAACAACCAATACCAGCCTGGGATCTTAATTACATTCTAGAAAAATGAACATTACCTCCCTTTGAACCAGCTGCCTCAACAGATTTGCAATATTTGTCCTGGAAAACAGCTTTCCTTCTGGCCATTACCTCAGCTCGTAGGGTTTCGGAACTACAAGCCCTCATGGCTGTGCAGCCCTTTCTCATCTTCCATCAGGACAGGGTTTCCCTTCGAACCAACCTGTCATTTATGCCTAAAGTGGTATCCAGGGTACCTTTAAATCAAGCCATACACTTACCTACCTTTTACCCCAATCCTCAAAATAAAGGGGAAAGGCTGCTACACTCCTTAGACATCCATAGACAGCTACGTTATTATTTGGACAGAACAAAGCCTGTCAGGAAATCAGAACAACATTTTGTGTCCTATGCTGTAGGAGCTCAAGGGAAGCCAGTTACCAAACAGACAATTTCAAAATGGATAGGCCACTGCATACGGTTTTGTTACTCCTTTCATGGAAAATCTGTCCCTACAGGCATCAGATCCCACTCCACCAGGGCCACAGCTACCTCTGCAGCCTTCCTCAGAGGAGTTCCTACCAAAGATATTTTGGAGGCAGCCACTTGGAGTTCTGTGCATACCTTCACCAAACACTACCACCTACCTTTATACTCCAAGA